>NC_044990.1:41000338-41125237 GCF_008728515.1 Papio anubis
CCTCTGAGAACTCATCAGTCTGGACTTCACTGTCCATATCACTATCACCATTTTGGTCACAATCATTTGACCAATCTCTAGAATGTTTCAAACTTTCCTTAACCTTCTTGTCTTTTGAACCTTCCAAACTCTTCAAACCTCTGCCTGTTACCCCATTCCAAAGCTACTTCTACATTTCCAGTATTATTACAACACTCCACTCATTGGTATCAATTTTCTGTATTAGTTTGTCTCACATTGGTATACAGAAGTGCCTGAGACTGGGTACTTTATAAGAAAAGAGGTTTAATTGGCTCATGGTTCTGCATGCTGTATAGGAAGCATAATGCTGGCATCTGCTCAGCTTCTGGAGAAGCCTCAGGAAGCTTCTACTTATAGCAGAAGGCAAAGGCCAGGTTACTCACTTGGCTCAGGAAGATCCAAGAAAGAGCTAGGGGTAGGTGATACACACATTTACAGCAACCTGATCTCATAAGAACTCACTCACCATTGCAAGAACAATACCAAGTAGGATAGTGCCAAACCATTCATGAGAAACCTGCCCCCATGATCCAATCACCTCCCACCAGGCCCCATCTCCAACATTTGAGATTAAAATATGACACGAGATTTGGTGGGGACACAGATCTAAACTATATCAACACTCAATAAATTTATTTACCTTAAAGTAATTGTCTTAATCAACTTAAGCTGCTATAACAATTTGCCATAGACTGGGTGGTTGAAACAACAGAGAGTTTATGGTGAATGCCTCTTTCTTGCTGGAAAATTGGTTCTTTTGCACTGTGTCCTCACATGCTAGAAAGAGAATTCTGATCTCCTCCTGTCCTTAAAAGGATATTAATTCCCTCATGAGAGACCTGCCCTCATGACCTCATATTAACCAAATTACATCCCAATAGCCCCATCTCTAAATACCATCACACTGCTTCTTAAGGCTTTAACATATGAATTTGAGGAGAAAAAAACATTTAGTCTATAACAATAACATATATCACAAATATACCACCTAAGTTAATAACAAAAGTTAACTCTCTTGTGATTTATGCTTTTACACAGCTATGAATAAACACAAGTGTTTTATTCTTAATTTATCCAACATCCTAGTAATATGACTAAAATTCATTTGATAACTGATATTTTGAAATCTGAAGAGTGTTCTTCATTCCTCTGATAGTATAAAGCTATACGATATATATGCCCAAGGCAGACCCTGAACTCACCTTTCACTAGGTAATTGTGGCTTCTGCTACATGGCTGCAAAACAACAACAACAACAACAACAACAACAAAAAAAAACATGTTTTCCAACTGCTTCATACACTGACAATTATTTATTTTATTTATACCCTAGCTTATCATATTAAATGATTCTGATGATTGGGACAGCTGACTTTGTATATTTGAGTGCAATAATGCTAAATCATTCATAAGAAATCTGTCTCCATAATCTAATTACCTCCCACCAGATTGCATTTCCAAAATGAGGAATTAAATTTCAACATGAGATTTGGGCAGGGACACACATCCAAACTATATTATGCTAACTTAAAGATTAACGGAACAGAGAAGATAATTCATAGCTATGGATATACACACATATGTTCAATGCTCAAATGATTTTAGACAAATATACCAATACAATTCATGGAGAAATAGATTTTCAAGTAAATTACACTGAAACAATTGATTATCTATATGGAAAATAATGAACCTCAAATCTGTCTTCAAATATGTCATTAACATTATCTCAAAATGGCTATGGGCCTTATGGTTAAAGCTAAATCTAAGATATATTTACTAGAAAAACAGAAGATGGTTCTGATCTCAAGTTAGGCAATATGAATTAGAAAAGTCACAAAAAGCATAATCATATAAGAAACAATAATAAATTGCATTTTATCAAAATTAAAAACTTCAACTCACAGACATCACTAAATAAATAACAACATAATCTTGGTGTGGAAAAACATATACACACTACATATATCAAAGAACTTTATCAATAATATATAAAGAACTATATTTCTGTAAGAGAAACAACATATACTGCTCTCAGAAGTAAGAATGTCAGTAAAGTTAGTCTTAGCAAAGTATCATTATTTTAATGACTTTATTATGAACTCTCATTTCAGTTATTTCCATTATAATATTTGCTAGTTCATAAAGAATAAAATGATGTTTCAAAGTAATTTTCATATACATTTTTCTGATTAGAAATCAGGGGAACATTTTCCCTTTTTGTTATCTGATTGTTTCTTACTACTTATAATACCTTTTAGAGAAATTCATTTTTAATAAGTATACTTAGGTTTGAATCTTCTGTAGTATGTACTTTAATACATATAACACAATTTCATAAATATGTCTTTCTGAAAAGTAAATTATTGAACTGAGCAATTAAGTCAATGTGAATTTTTATTACTTGCAAGGGAAATGCATGACAGCTGTATACAGCATATTTTTCCATCAATGTTTAGTTTGATGAGACAGATAAAAAGATCCAGACTATTATTTTGTTTACCTTATCATATGAATGTAGTGAAAAGATTAATAAACTTTTAGAATGCCTGGCCAAGTAACTGTTTTAACCTGAATCACAACTACACCAGTAAGTGTGATGTATGAAGTAGCCATGTGTTAAGAAAGGTTATGTGTTAATAAAAGTTCAGACTTTTTCTGGACCAGAATGGCTTCACACCTGAAAAGCTGAATTCAGCTGGACAGGGTCAAGCAATACAGTGACATTTGTTTTGGATTATATATGGCATTTTATTTATTTATTTATTTGCTATTAGGCCACAGACATCTTTAAAAATACAGTATCTCAATATTTTCATGAGGTCATAACAAAATCATTATTTTTAGTGATGTTTTCCTATATTATCTCAAGCCTTTGAGATATATTTCTTATAGTTAAAATAGTTAATTATATGCTTTAGGTTTAATGGGGGTAGAGGATAGGTTTGTAATCACATTATCTGTCCTTACACGGACTTCCATGTGAGTATTTATCTCCTTATACAATACAACATGTTTGTCAATGTAAACATGATTATACTCTTCCTTTGTTAGTCTTTCAACTCTGTTTACATAATATAGCCTAATTCCGATGCAGTAGTATCACCCAGGGCCACATGTTTTCCATTATCTTCAACCCCAAATTTGCTTCATTGAATATTTTAAAAAATCAATGTCTGTGTAAAAAAAAATCAATGTCCACATTAGGATTCCTGTAGATAATGGAAAACAATATTGGACAATTATCCAGCAATTTTCCTTGTGATTTTTTAATAGAAAAGTACACAGTTATGTATCATTTAACAATGTAGATACATTCTGCAAAATGTGTTGTTTATGATTTTATTATTGTATGAATATTATAAAGTGTACTTACACAAACCTAGATGGGATAGCCTACTATATACCTAGGATATATGATATAGCCAATTGCTCCTAGGTTATAAACCTGTAGAGCATGTTACTGTACCAAATACTATAGGCATTTGTAACACATTGATAATTATTCATGTATTTGCTCATTCCATAGACCCAAGTGACCATGTCCAAGGAACACACAGGGATATTTGCTTGCAAAAGTTCCAGTCACTTTTTGGTCCTACAAGGGAACTTTTCTCATCGGCTTTGACTTGTTCTATGGCTAACAGACCCCTCAAATTTCCACAAGACTATGCTATATGGCCATCTTTTTAATTCTCCAGTTCCCTCTATAATCCACCATTCCACTGGAAAGAAATGCAGCCCAAGCCGTGGAAGAGTACTTTATAATTTCCAAGCCCTAGAGCTATCCTGGGGAGAGTCGGGAAGACTGTGTGAAGGAAAGGTCCTGAGAACAACTTCAGGTAATTTACCAGACCCAGGAATAACAGGAGGACACAATTTTTAAGCTTTGCTCATAGCAAGCTGGATAGTATTTGGTGATCTAGAAGTGGCAGCTGCTGCAGGCACTAGACTATCTCAGGCAGAAGATTGGAGTACTAAGTGGAGCATGGGAAGGGCCTGAGCAGCCAGAATTGAGTAACGAGTGTGAAGTGCACGTTAGTTGTAAGTTCTGGAATTGGGCTCTTCTACTTCATGGAACCACAGCAAAAGGAGATTCACTGGAGCTTCAGTTTTGCCTGGGAGGCAAGATTTGGAGAAAGAGATTGCTTTACAATTTAAGGCAGCTCTGCATGTTACTGTCTTGTGTGCTCCAGCTTGCTTACTTGGTCAGATTGAGAAATAAACTCCATAATTTATGAGGAGTAACAGGGAGGCAAGTTCTATATGCACTTGTCTGGACTAGGAGATTAGGCCACTTATCTTTTTCCATACAAGAAACTTGGTGCAGCAGCAGTTTCTTCAGGCTTCACCAGGCTTTTGGCAACTACCCTGCAGATTCCAGCAGATGTGGTGCTTTCATTCACCATTGGGGGGCCCAATTATGGAATTGCCCAGTCCAGCTGAACCCAGCTTTGCCTCCACTTTGAGACTGAGTGTGAAACTCATGTGTATTCCACAGCCTAGCCCACTGTCTGTGACACAGAAGAGTACTTCTTCTGCTCTTACCTGTAAGTGCCACCTATTTGCCTGGTGGTTGATCTGCACACCCTACAAAAATTATGTTGACACAAGTGCACAGTACTTGGGAATAATATGTCTCTTGTGACCCCTGCCACACTGGCTTCACAGGAGACTGTAAAGCCTGTTTACACTCCAACTACATTTCAACTAAAACTGGCACTTGAGAAAATCACACTCAGACTTTCTATAACCAAGGAAGTGAACACATGCAGGAAATCATTGAACACATGCAGATACAAAGCCAAATGTCCCTGCACAAGACACATTACAGTCACATCCTCAAGAGAAAAAAAAAAAAAAGTCTCATCCTAATGAATGTAAATTAAAAAACAAGAAATGACAGTTTCTCCAGATGAGAAAAAAATTCAGCGTAACAATTATTTATTAAAAAGCAGGAGGTAGTGAAATTCACAATGGAGTCTAACACAAATGAAAAAAAATTAATGCCAGATAAATTCAAAATAATGTTTTAAAGAAGCTCAATTAGATCCAAGAGAAATCAGAAAAACAATTCAAAGAAATTAGAAAATTAAAATCAGGATATGAATAAGAAATTTACCAAGGACACATATATAAAAAATAGAACTTCTGGAAATAAAAAAAAAATTATTAAAAAAATACACAGTACAGTAGAAATCTTAAACAAAGACAGACCAAGGAGAAGAATCTGAGAACTTGAAGAACAGTCTTTTGAATTAATCCAGTAAGATGAAAATTTTAAGAAGAATAAGAAGGAATGAACATAGCGTTCAATAAAAATGGACCTACTAAAGTCTTAAAATTTATGAATCATTGGTTTTATTGAGGAAAAATAAACAAAACATTTGAAAAATCTATTTATAGAAGTAATTGGTAAAACTTCCCAAGTCTTGCAAGACATTTAGACATCCATATACAAGAGACCCAACAAACACCAGTAACATCGGTATGACCACAATATATAGTCATCAAACTGTCTAAAATAATGTGAAGAAAAAAAATTGTTAAAATCAACAAGAGAAAATTGTCTATCCACCTAAAAAGAAACTCCATCAGACTCATAATGGATTTCTCAGAAGAAACCTGACAAATCAGGAGAGACCGTGAACCTATTTATAGGGTGCTTAAATTAAAAAATGTCAACTATAAAATATATATCCTGTTAAAATAATTTTTATAAATGAAGGCACAACAAAGTATTTCCTAAACAAACTCTGAAGGAATTTGTCACCACCAGACCAGCCATACCAGAAATGCTTCAATTTTGGAATTCTAAACATAGAAAGAAAAGATCATTTCTGATTATCCTAAAAATACATGAAAGTGCAAAACTCACAGATCTTATAAAACAATAACATAAGAAGAAAGAGAGAAAGAAATTAAATGGCAAACAGTACTCCACCAAACCACAAAACAGACAGACAGACAGGAGAAATAAAAGAAAAAAAAGATAGTCGATAAAACGACAGATAAAAATGAATATTATGACAAGAACAACCCTTACATGTTGATACTAATTTTGTTTGTAAATGGATTAAATGCTACACATAAAAACCTGTAGTGTGCAGACTGGGCTTAAAATAATAATAAACATCTAACCATTTGCTGCTTGCAAGAAACTCACCTTACTGGTAAGCACACTTATAGACTGAAGGTAAAGAGGTGAGAAAATATTCCACACAAACGTAAACCAAAAGCAAGCAGGTGTAGCTCAACATACATCATATAAAACAGACTTTAAATCAAAAACCGTGAAAGAAATACAAAGAAAGTCCCTATAGAGTGAAAGAAGGAACAACTTAGGAAGAGGATACAATAATTTTAAATATATATGCACCCAACACCAGAGCACTCAGATTAATCAAACAAATATTACTAGATCTAAAGGAAGGTATATACAGCAATTCAATTATAGTGAGGTTTTGACATCCCACTCACAGCACTAGAGAGATTATTGAGACAGAAAAGGAGCAAGGAAACACTGGAATTAAATTGGATTTTAGAACAAATAGACCTAATAGATATTTACAAACTATTCTAAACAACTTCAGAATATATATTCTTCTCATTAGCACAAGAAACATGTTCTAAGAGATCATATGTTAGGCCATATATATTAGAGCAAAACTAAATAAAATTGTAATTAAACAATATAGTAACAAAAAATGCAAATAATCAACAAGAGAAAGTTGTTTTTTAAAAAAGATTTTAAAACTTAATTAACTGGTAGATAGACTAACCAAGAAAGGAAAAGCTCAAAATAAACATAATAAAAAATGAAAGAGGAAATGTTACAATTAATATCACAAAATTGCAAAAGATCACTAGAGAATGCTGTGAACAACTCTGAATTCACAAACTTGAAAACCTAGAGAAAATTAATAAGTTCCTGGAAACATACACCTTGTCGTGACTGAAACAGGAAGAAATCAAAAAGGACCAGTAATGAGTAGTCAGATTGAATCAGCAATAAAAAGAAATTCCAAATTAAAATAAGCCTACAGACAAATAGATTCAGAGCCAAATTCTACAAAATGTACAAAGGATAGCTTGCATCAATCTTATAGAAAATATCTGAAAAAATTATGGAGGAAGGAATCCTCCATAATACATTCTACAAAGCCAGTATCATTTTGATACCAAAGCCATACAAGGACACAACAAAAGAGAAAATTACAGACCAATATCTTTAATAAACAGATGTAAAAATTCTCAACTAGAAACTGGATCCAACAGCACATTAAAACAATAATACACCACAATCAAGTGGGCTTTTTTCCAGATATGCAAGGATGGTTCAACATATGCAAATCAATAAATACCATTCATCACATAAACCGAATTAAAGACAAGGCCGGGCGCGGTGGCTCAAGCCTGTAATCCCAGCACTTTGGGAGGCCAAGACGGGTGGATCACGAGGTCAGGAGATCGAGACCAGCCTGGCTAACATGGTGAAACCCCGTCTCTACTAAAAAATACAAAAAAACTAGCCGGGCGAGGTGGCGGGCGCCTGTAGTCCCAGCTACTCGGGAGCCTGAGGCAGGAGAATGGCGTAAACCCAGGAGGCGGAGCTTGCAGTGAGCTGAGATCCGGCCACTGCACTCCAGCCTGGGCCACAGAGCCAGACTCCCTCTCAAAAAAAAAAAAAAAAAAAAAAAAAAGAATTAAAGAATTAAAGACAAAAAACGTAATTATCTCAACAGATGCAGATAAAGCATTTGACAAAAGTCAGCATCCCTTAATAATAAAAATCCTCAATAAACTAGATATAGAGAGAAGAAAACGCAAAACGATAAGACTCATATAGAACAAACTCATCACCAACACCATACTGAAGAAGAAAGTGTTGAAAGCAATCCCCCTAAGAACTGTAACAGGACAATGATATCCTCTTTCACCACTAGTACTGGAAGTCCTAGCCAGAGAAATCAGGCAAGAAATAAAAAGTATCTCAATGAAAAAGGGAAGGTCAAATATCTCTGTTCACTGATTATATGATCTTATATTTAGAAATCCCTAAAGACTGGTTCAAAAAAACTCTTAGAATTGATACAAAAAAATTTGGGACAGTCTCCACATACAAAATCAACCTACAAAACTTAGTGGCATTTCTATACACCAATAACAATCAAGCTTAGAAACAAATCAGGAATACATTCCCATTTACAATAGTTACAAAAAAAAAAAAAAAAAGTCTAAGAGAATATTTAACCAAAGAGGTAAAAGACCTCTAAAAAGAAAACTATAAAACATGAATAAAAAATTGTGGATGACACAAAGAAATGGAAAAACACTCTATGATCATGGATTGGAAGAACCAATATCATTAAGATAACCTAAGTATCCATAAACAGATTAACGGATGAAGTAAATGTAGTATGTGTGTGTGTGTGTGTGTGTGTGTGTATACATATATACACATACAATGGAATATTACTCAGCCATAAAAAGGAATGAAATCATATCTTTTGCAGCAACATGGCTGCAACTGGAAACCATTATACTGAGTGAAACAACTCAGAATCAGAAAATCAAATATCACATGTTCTCAGTTATTAGTGAGAGCAAAATAAAGTATATACATGGACATAGGGTGTGGAATAATCGTCATTGGAGATCCCAAAGTGTGGGAGGGTCAGAGGGGGAGTGAGGTATGAGAAATTACTTAATGAATACAAAGTACATTGTTCAGGTGATGGTTACCCAGACTTTATCACTATGTAATATATCCATACATAAAACGGCATTTGTACTCCTTAATTTATACAAATTAAAAATGTAAAAAGATTATATTGCTTAAACAGAGTGGATGAATTAGATAGATTTTCCCCAAAGTATAAAATAAATTGACGATTAGCATTAATTTCTTTTTGTCATTCATAGATAATATATAGTTGTCTTCTAACAATAAAGGGTTTATGGGCAATATCATGATCATTATTATTTAGAAGGTTTCCAAAGTAAAATTAAAATAAATTATTTCATACCTAAGTGTGTGTGTGTGTGTGTGTGTATGTATAGAAGTCCCCTTAATTTGCAGTTTCACTTTCCACAGTCTCAGTAACACATGTTCAACTTCAGTCTTAAAATATTTAATAGATAGTTTTCAGAAATGTTATAAGTTCTGAACTGCCCTCTGTTCTGTGTAACATGATCCTACATCATTCCAACTGGATGTGAATAATCCCTTTGTCCATCATACCCACACTATATATTCTACCTGCCCCTTAGTCACTGAGTAGCCATTTCAGTTAATAGATTGAAAAATCATGCTATACCTAGGATCCAGTACTATTCGCAGTTTTAGGCATCCACTGTGGTTCTTCAAGTGTATCCTTCACAGACAAGGGGGTTGACTATAGTCACATTTTGCATGTAACTGAGCTGTAAAAGAGTAATAAAAATAACCTCAAAATTTCCTTGGAAAATTATTTGAGTCAGTTGCTGCGTTCTCTCATTTTAAGAGAAGAGGTTCAGCCCAGGATCAGAGCATTAACAATAATGATGAGATACTGGCATCACAGAAGTGCGTTACACCTTCTTTGGAAAATTTTTTCCACTACAAGACTATACTAAAAATATGTAAAACTGAATCCCTCATAAAATATTCAGCAGATTGGATCTACATGTTTCCTTAAAAGTTATATATGATTTATATAATAAATTAATAAAGACTAATACTTAGTAATTGTATTAGCCTGTTTTCACACTGCTATAAAGAACACCCAAGACTGGGTAATTGATAAAGGCAACAGGTTTAATTGACTCAGAGTACCACATCATTTGGGAGGCCTCAGGAAACTTACAATCATGGCTGAAGGTGAAGGGGAAGCAAGCATCTTCTTCAAAAGGCAGGAGGATAGAGAAGAGCTAAGGAGGAACTTCCAAACACTTATAAAACCAGCCAATCTCGTGAGAATCCACTCACTACCATGAGAACGGCATGGGGGAAACCACCTGCATTATCCAATGACCTCCCTCCCTGGAATTGTGGGAATTACAGGTCCCTCCCTCAATACATGGAAATTACAATTTGAGATGGGATTTGGGTGGCGACACAGAGCCAAATCACATCAGTAAAACCCTATCAGTAAATGTGCTGAAAAATTTCAAATGCAAACATTATATATATTCTTATATATACACTCTGATTCTGTTTGGCAGTTAGTCTTGAATGACAGAATTTAACTTTACAAATTATTTGAATAATATGACATTAATAGAATCAATTCCTTGCATGTGTTTTATAATATATATTTGTGTCTTGAGGCAATTGACTGAATTTACAAAATCTCAAATGTATCTGTGTCTGTATGATTTATGTTTTCAAGACTTAATTTTTTAATTTATGTATTAATTAAATAACCAACATCTATTGAATATCCCTTGAGATATAACCCACATATTCATGATTTCTTAGAGAATCTCATTGAAGACTTACGGTGCAAGAGAATCTTAAGTCATCAAAGAAATTTCAAGTTAATATAAAATACAATGAAAAAAGAAGGGGAAGTTAAATAAATCAATACTTATTGAATGCATGCTGTATGTAATTTATTTGCATATATAATCTGATATATCCTTTACAACCTACAAATTTGATATTTTATAATGAGGAGGTTGATTTTGATGAGATTATGTGATTTTTCAGAAAATAAAGCAACTAGTAAGTGTAGAAGTAGGAATTTGAGCTCTGATCTATTTGATTCTAATACACTTGTGCTTGCCACTAAATTGTGCTACTCATGAGTTAAGTACTCCAAAATTTTTGTGTTTCAAGAATTCCACAACTAATGATGAATGGTACCAACACTTCAACCAACTAATACTACTATGATTTCAGTTTATTTCTTTCTTATTCTTTTATTTTGGACAAAACATTTAAAGACAAATTATGATGCCAATAATAGAACTTTCATTTAAATAGAACATTTTTGAGTAAACCAACTTTATGTTCATACATGAGCCTTTATTAAACTTTTCCCCATGCATTTTCTGATTTATTACTCAAAGCAATAGAAATAACTTCCATAAAATGGTACCATATGAAATTATTGTTTTGAAGATCAAAAATAAAATGCAGACAATTTTATATTATTCAAAGTAATATAATTTTATTTATATAAAAAGCAAAGGACACTCATAATCATCAGTGAG
The DNA here is from genome assembly GCF_008728515.1 of Papio anubis. Classification (NCBI taxonomy): domain Eukaryota; kingdom Metazoa; phylum Chordata; class Mammalia; order Primates; family Cercopithecidae; genus Papio; species Papio anubis. The sequence goes on from NC_044990.1 coordinate 41,011,559, forward strand.
TTTATAAAGTTCACACAGGTAGGGAACAGTAGATCTGGAATCAAAGACTTTTGAATGTCAAGTTGAATGCAATTTTCAGTGAATTAAGGATGTCTTTAGTGATGATAGGTGATTCTGAAGATGAAACAGGAAAGGCAACCAAACAATATTTTCAGTGCAGTTCATGCCTACTGTTTCATCTTTGAGCTACTATAAAATTGTTCTTCTCACGGATCTGCTAGACATTTGGTTTGAGTTGTTGGAAGCAGCTAAGAATGTAGAAATAACAGTAAAAATTGAAGCAGACTGGTTACTGGCCAAAATAGAATTTGTGGTATTGTTCAGTTTTATTTTTTATTATTATTATTATTATTTTTTTTTTTTACTGGAAAAGCACTCATTTTATTTTGTCTTTTTTCTCATTGATGTGAAACTAACAATTATTATAGTTGACTATTTCAAGGTGAACAGTTCAGTGGCATTTAGTAAATTCACAATGTCATGCAACCACCCACCTCTATATAATACTAAAACACTTTTATCACCCCAAAAAGAAACCCTGTACCCATTCAGTTTTATTTTAAAAAGAAAGTATTAGCAGGATATTTAGAACATAAAATCTATGCCTTGAAAATATAGTTATTAAACTTCCCAGACACAGGTATGATATTAGAAGCCATTTAATGTTGTCTTTGAATTCTCCTATATTTCACCAAAAATATGTAGCACGTGAAATCTATGCCTTAAAAATAATTTTAAAACTTGTCTTACAAAGGAATGATATTACAAGCTGTTGAACGTTGATTTGAATTCTTTCATACGTTACAACTAAAGCACCCTCTTTCAAGTTACAACTTTTGTAGTGCTGTACTCCATATATTCCCTTGAAATGAATATCTAATTATAATTAAAAAGGAATAAAAGATAAACATGTATCCACAATGTATTTTCACATGCTTTAAATTATAAACAGAATTATTTGTCCTTGCATGTATTCTGTATATATATTCTGTTAATATTGAGTTGAATGAATGAATTAAACATAACTTCTATAAACTTATGTTAGAATTACATATAAGGGAATAATTATTTTTATTTCAATAGGTTTTGGGGTGAAGGTGCTTTTGGTTACATGGATAAATTCTTTAGTGGTGATTTCTAAGGTTTTAGTGTACCTGTCACCCAAGAAGTGTACACTGTACCCAATTTGTAGTCTTTTAACCCTCACCTGCCTCCCAACATCCCCCAACAGGTCTCCAAAGTCCATTATATCATTCTTATGCTTTTGCATCCTCAGAACTTAACTCCCACTTATAAGTGAGAATATATGACAATTCATTCTCCATTTCTGAATTACTTCACTTAGAATGATGGCCTCCAGCTCCATCCAAGTTGCTGCAAAAGACATTACTTTGTTCCTTTTATGGCTGAGTAGTATTCCATGGTATACATAAGTACTAAATTTTCTTTATCCACTCTTTGGTTGATGGGCACTTAAATCGGTTCCATATCTTTGCAACTGCTAATTTTGCTGCTGTAAACATGCCTGTATAAGTGTCTTTCTTCATATAATCATTTCATTTCTTTGAGGTAGATACCAGTAGAGGGATTGCTAGATTGAATGGTATTTCCAGTTTTAGTTATTTAAGGGATCTCCATAATGTTTTCCACAGTGGTTGTGCTAATTTACATTTTCATCAGCAGTGTAAAAGTGTTCCCTTTTCACTACACCCACGCCATCTATTGTTTTTTGACTTTTTAATTGTGGCTGTTCTTGCAGGAGTAAGGTGGTATCTCATTTTGGTTTTGACTTTTATTTCCCTGATTAGTGATGTTAAGCATTTTTTATATGTTTGTTAGCTGTTTGTATGTATTCTTTGCAAAAATGTCTGTTCATGTCCTTTGCCCACTTTTTGATGGAATTCTCTTGCTGATTTGTTCGAGTTCCTTGTCAATTCTGGATATTAGACCTTCATTGGATGTATAGTTTGAAAATATTGTCTCCCACTCTGTGAGTTGTCTCTCTACCCTGCTGATTATTTATTTGGCTGTGCAGAATATTATAGTTTAATTAGATTCCAGTTACTTATTTTTGTTTTGTTGCATTTGCATTTGGCGTCTTAGCCATGAATACCTTGCCTAAGCTAATATCCAGAAGAGTTTTTCCAATGTTATCTTCTACAATTTTCACGGTGTTAGGTCTTAGATTTAAGCCTTTGATCCATCTTATAGTTGACTTGTGTAAGGTGAAGAATGGGGATTCCATTACATTCTTCTACATATGATTTGCCAGTTTTCCCAGTGCCATTTAACAAATAGGGTGTCCTTTCCCCAATTTATTTTTTGTATGCTTCATCAAAGATCAGCTGGCTGTTAAGTGTTTGGTTTTATTTTTGGTTTCTATATGCTGTTCCATTGGTCTATGTGTTTATTTTTATATGAATACCATGCTGTTTTGGTAACTATAGCCTTGTAGTATAACTTGAAAACAGATAATGTGATGCCTCCAGATTTGTTTTTTTGCCTATTATTGCTTTGGCTATGTTATTATTTTTGCCTATTATTGCTTTGGCTATATATATTATTGCTTCAGACTCTTTTTTGGTTCTATGAATTTTAGGAATTTTTTTCTAGCTCTGGGAAGAGTGATAATGGCATTTTAATGCAAATTTCATGAAACCTGTAGATTGCTTTTGGCAGTATGGTCATTTTCACAATATTGATTCTTCCCATCCCTGAGCATGGGATGTCTTTTCATTTGTAGTATTATCTATAATTTCTTTCAGCAGTGTTGTGTGGTCTTTCTTGTAGAGATCTTTTACCTCTGTATTGATTTGTGTCCATTGATTTTTTGTCCTTAGACTTTAATAAATTCATTTATCAGATCTAGAAATGTTTTGGATGAGTTTTTAGGGTTTCTACGTGTATGATCATGTCCTTGATGAACAGCAAGAATTTAACTTCCCATTTTCCAATTTGGATGCCCTTTATTTATTTTCCTTGTCTGAGTTCTCTGGCTAGGACTTCCAGTATTATGTTGAATAGAAGTGGTGAAAGTAGGCATCCCAATCTTGTTCCAGTTCTCAGAGGAAATGCTTTCAACTTTTCCCCATTTAGTATGATGTTGGCTGTGGGTTTGTCATATATGGGTTTTATCACAAATGTTTTATTACAAAATAAGTCCCTCATATGCCTACTTTGTTGAGGGTTGTTATCATGAAGGAATACTGAATTCACCAAGTGCTTTTTCTACATCTATTGACATAATCATATGGTTTTTGTCTTTAATTCTGTTTATTGACTTGTGTATGTTACACCATCCCTGCATCCTTGGGATGAAACCCAGTTGTTCATCATGTATTATCTTTTTGACATGCTGTTGAGTTTCATTATCTAGTATTTTGTTGAGGACTTTCGCATCGAAGTTCATCAGGAATATTAGTCTGTAGTCTCCTTTTTTTATTATGTCTTTTCCTGGTTTTGGTATTAGGGTGATACTGGCTTCATAGAATGATGTAGGGAGAATTCTCTTTCTCTATTTTTTCGAATAGTTTCAGTAGGATTGGTACCAATTTTTCTTTGAATGTCTTATAGAATTCAGCTGTGAATCCATCTGGTCCAAGACTTTTTTGTTGGCAATTTTTATTTTCATTTCATTTTCAGTTCTTTCGAGACAGAGTCTCACTCTGTCACCCAGACTGGAGTGCAGAGGCACAATCTCAGCTCACTGCAACCTCCACCTCCCGGGTTCAAGCAATTCTCCTGCCTCAGTCTCCTGAGTAGCTGAGATTACAGGAACACACCACTACACCTGGCTAATTTTTGTATTTTTAGTAGAGATGGAGTTTCACCATGTTGGTCAGGCTGGTCTCGAGCTCCTGACCTCATGATCCACCTGCCTCGGCCTCCCAAAGTGCTGGGATTACAAGAATGAGCCACCGCACCCGACAGACAATTTTTCTATGACTAATTCAATATTACTGTTGGTGGTCTGTTCAGGGTTTCTACTTCCTCCCTATTTAATGTAAGAGGATTGTATATTGCCAGGAATTTATCTATTTACTCTAGATTTTCTAGTTTATGATTGTAAAGGTATTCATAGTTGCCTTGAAATAGCCTTTGTAGGGGGGCGGAGCAAGATGGCCGAATAGGAACAGCTCCAGTCTCCAACTCCCAGCGCGAGTGACACAGAAGACCGGTGATTTCTGCATTTTCAACTGAGGCACTGGGTTCATCTCACTAGGGAGTGCCGGACAATCGGTGCTTGTCAGCTGCTGCAGCCCGACCAGTGAGAGCTGAAGCAGGGCAAGGCATCGCCTCACCTGGGAAACGCAAGGGGAAAGGGAATCCCTTTTCCTAACCAGGGGAACTGAGACACACAACACGTGGAAAATCGGGTAGCTCCCACCCCAATACTGCGCTTTAAGCAAACAGGCACACCAGGAGATCATATCCCACAACTGGCCGGGAGGGTCCCACGCCCACGGAGCCTCCCTCATTGCTAGCACAGAAGTCTGAGATATCACGGCAAGGCAACAGCGAGGCTGGGGGAGGGGCGCCCGCCATTGCTGAGGCTTAAGTTGGTAAACAAAGCTGCTGGGAAGCTTGAACTGGGTGGAGCTCACAGCAGTTCAAGGAAACCTGACTGTCTCTGTAGACTCTGCCTCTGGGGACAGGGCACAGATAACAACAAAAGCAGCAGAAACCTCTGCAGACGCAAACGACTCTGTCTGACAGCTTTGAAGAGAGCAGTGTATCTCCCAACACGGAGGTTGAGATCTGAGAAGGGACAGACTGCCTGCTCAAGTGGGTCCCTGATCCCTGAGTAGCCTAACTGGGAGACATCCCCACTAGGGGCAGCTCCGACACCCCACACCTCACAGGTGGGAGTACACCCCTGAGAGTGGCTTCCAAAGCAAGAATCAGACAGGCACACTCGCTGTTCAGCAATATTCTATCTTCTGCAGCTCTGTTGCTGACACGAGGCAAACAGGGTCTGAGTGACCCCAAGCAATCTCCAACAGACCTACAGCTGAGGGTCCTCACTACTAGAAGGAAAACTACCAAACAGGAAGGACACCCACCAAACCCCCATCAGTACATCACCATCATCAAAGACCAGAGGCAGATAAACCACAAAGATGGGGAAAAAAGCAGGCAGAAAAGCTGGAAATTCAAAAATAAGAGCACATCTCCCCAGCAAAGGAGCGCAGGCTCATCACAGCAACGGATCAAGCTTGACAGATACAATGACTTTGATGAGATGAGAGAAGAAGGCTTCAGTCCATCAAACTTCTCAGAGCTAAAGAGGAATTACGTACCCAGGAAAGAAACAAAAATCTTGAAAAAAGTGGAAGAATTCGATGGCTAAAGTAGTTAATGGTGGGAAGGTCATAAATGAAGAAAGAGATGTTCCATGACGAGAAATATGTGACAAAATGCACGTTTCCAGTAACCGAATCGATCAACTGGAAGAAAGAGTATCAGCGATTGAGGATGAAATGAATGAAATGAAGCGAGAAGAGAAACCAAAAGAAAAAGAAGAAAAAGAAATGAACAAAGCCTGCAAGAAGTATGCGCGGGATTATGTAAAAGACGTAACTCCACAGTCTGATTAAAAGTCTGAAAGTGGAGGGGGAAAAATGGAACCGTTGGAAAGCATCGACTCCTTCAGGATAATCATCCAGGAGAACTTCCCCAACCTAGTAGGGCAAGCCAACATTCAAATCCAGGAAATACAGAGAACGCCACAAAGATACTCCTCGAGAAGAGCAACTGCAAGACACATAATTCGCTGGGTGATTCACCCAAAGTTGAAATGAAGGAAAACTGTTAAGGGCAGCCAGAGAAAAGGTCGGGTTACCCACAAAGGGAAGCCCATCAGACTTACAGCAGATCTTCTCGCAGAACTCTCCAAGCCGCCAGAAGAGAGTAAATAATATTCAACATTCTAAAGAAAAGAATTTAAAACCCAGACCGTATATCCAGCCAAACTAAGTTTCTAAGTGAGGGAGAAATAAAACTTTACAGATAAGCAAATGCTTAGAGATTTTGTCACCACTCAGGCCTGCCTTTACAAGAGCCCCAAAGGAAGCACTCAACACGGAAAGGAACAACCACCAGCCATTGCAAAACATGCCAAACAAAGACCATTGGAGGTTGTAAAGAAACTGCATCAACTAATGAGGAAATAACCAGTTAATATCATAATGGCAGGATCAAGTTCACACATAACAATATATTAACCTTAAATGTAAATGGACTAAATGCTCCCAAAGAAAAAGACACACAGACTGGCAAACTGGAAAGAGTCAAGACCCATCATTCGTTGCATTCAGGAGACCCATCTCACATGCAGAGACATAGGCCTCAAAATAAAGGATGGAGGAAGATTTACCAAGCAAATAGAGAACAAAAGAAAGCAGGGTTGCAATACTATCTCTGATGGGAAAATAGACCTTAAACCATCAAAGATCAAAAGAGACAAGAAGGCCATTACATAATGGTAAAGGGATCAATTCAACAGGAATTAAGCTAACTATCCTAAATATATATGCACCCAATACAGGAGCAATCTAGATTCATAGCAAGTGCTTAGAGACTTTACAAAGGACTTAGACTCATACAATAATAATGGGAGACTCTAACACTCCACTGTCAGTATTAGACAGATCAACGAGACAGAAAGGCTAACAAGGATATCCAGGAATTGAGCTCAGCTCTGCAGCAAGCAGACCTAATTGACATTCATAGAACTCTCCACCCCAAATCAACAGAATATTACATTCTCAGCACCACATCAAAGACTTATTCCAAAACTGACCACACTAAAGGAAGCACCCTCAGCAAATGCAGTACAAGAACAGAAATTATAACAACCATCTCTCGTAGACCACAGTGCAATCAAACTAGAACTCAGGACTAAAGAAACTCAATGAAAACCGCTCACCTACATGTCGAACAACCTGCTCCTGAATGAATACTGGGTAATACAACGAAATGAAGGCAGAAATAAAGATGTTCTTGGAAACTAATGGAGAACAAAGATACAACATACCAGAATCTCTGGGACACATTTAAAAGTGTAGGGAAATTTATAGCACTAAATGCCCACAAGAGAAAGCAGGAAGATCTAAATTGACACTCTTAACATCACAATTAAAGAACTAGAGAAGCAAGAGCAACACATTCCAAAGCTAGCAGAAGGCAAGAAATAACTAAGATAAGAGCAGAACTGAAGGAGATAGACACAAAACCTCCAAAACCAATGAACCAGAAAGTTGGTTTTGAAAAGATCAACAAAATTGACAGACCAAGGGCAAGACTAATAAAGAAGAAAAGAGAGAAGAATCAACCGACGCTAATAAAAAATGATAAAGGATATCACCACCGACCCCACAGAAATACAAAACTACCATCAGAGAATACTATAAACACTTATGCAAATAAACTAGAAAATCTAGAAGACAAAATGGATAATTTCCTGGACATGCACACTTTCCAAGACTAAACCAGGAAGAAGTTGAACTTGAATAGACCAATAGTGCAGGCTGTGAAATTGAGGCAATAATTAATAGCCTACCAATGAAAAAGTCCAAGGGACCAGATGGATTCACAGCTGAATTTCTACCAGAGGTACAAGGAGGAGCTGGAAAATTATTCCTTCTGGAAACTATTCCACCATTAGAAAAGAGGGAATCCTCCCACCACTTCCAAGAGGCCTGGGATGCAAGGCTGGTTCAATATTCGCAAATCAATAAACATAATCCAGCATATAAACAGAACCGGAAGACAAGAACCACATGATTATCTCAATATTTTGCAGAAAAGGCTTTTGACAAAAATTCAACAGCCCTTCATGCTAAAACGCTCAATAAATTCCTTGGTATTGATGGAGCGTACTCAAAATAATAAGAGCTATTTATACAAAACCCACAGCCAATATCATACGAATGGGCAAAACCAGAAAAATTCCTTGAAAAACTGGCAACAAGACAGGGATGCCTCTCACCACTCCTATTCAACATAGTGTTGGAAGTTCTGGCTAGAGCAATCAAAGAGAAAGAAATCAAGGGTATTCAGTTTGAAAAGAAGACAAATTGTCCTCTTGCAGATGACATGATTGTATATTTAGAAAATCCCATTGTCTCGGCCCAAAACTTCCTTAAGCTGATAAGCAACTTCAGCAAAGTCTCAGGATACAAAATTAATGTGCAAAAATCAAGCATTCTATAAACCAGTAACAGACAAACAGAGAGTTTCGGGAATCATGAATGAACTTCCATTCACAATTGCTTCCCAAGAGAATCAAATACCTAGGAATCCAACTTACAAGGATGTAAAGGGACCTCTTCACAGAACTACAAACCACTGCTCACTGAAATAAAAGAGGACACAAACAAATGGAAGAACATACCATGCTCATGGATATAGAAGGAATCAATATCGTGAAAATGGCCATACGTCTGCTGCAATTTGAGGATTCAATGCCAGTCCCATCATGCTACCAATGAGTTTCTCTACAGAATTGGAAAACTGCCTTTAAAGTCTATATGGAACCAAAAAAGGTTCGCTGCATCTCCAAGACAACTTTTATCAAAAGAACAAAAGTTTGGAGGCATCACGCTACCTGACTTCAAACTATACTACAAGGCTACAGTAACCAAACAGCATGGTACTGTACCAAACAGAGATATAGACCAATGGAACAGAACAGAGTCCTCAGAATAATACCACACATCTACAGCCATCTGATCTTTGACAAACCTGAGAGAAACAAGAAATGGGGAAAAGGATTCCTATTTAATAAATGGTGCTGGGAAAATTGGCTAGCCAAGGCAGAAAGCTGTTCGGACCCTCCTACTCCTTATACGAAAATTAATTCAAGATGGATTAGAGTTCTAAATGTTAGACCTACTCATAAAATCCTAGAGGAAAACCTAGGTAGTAAATTATCATTCAGGACATAGGCATAAGCAAAGACTTCTGCGTCTAAAACACCAAAAGCAACGTAAGTGTTAAAAGCCAAAATTGACACAAATGGGATCCTTATTAAACCAAAGAGCTTCTGCACAGCAAAAGAAACTACCATCAGAGGAACAGGCAACCTACAGAATGGGAGAAAATTTTGCAATCTACTCATCTGACAAAGGCTAATATCCAGAACCTACAAAGAACTCCAACAAACTGCCAAAGAAACAAACAACCCCATCAAAAAAGTGGGCAAAGGATAAGTGAATAGACATTTCAAAAGAAGACATTCATACGCCAACAAACACATGAAAAATGCTCATCATCACGCCATCAGAGAAATGCAAATCAAAACCATTAAATGAGATACTCATCTCACACCAGTTAGAATGCATGCATCATTAAAAAGTCAAACACCATGCTGGAGAGGATGTGGAGAAATAGGAACACTTTTACACTTGTTGGTGGATTGTAAACTAGTTCAACCATGGAAAACAGTATGGCGATTCCTCAAGGATCTAGAACTAGATGTACCATATGACCCAGCCATCCCACACAAGTATATACCCAAAGGATTATAAATTATGCTATGTAAATACGCACACGTATGCTTATTGCAGCACTATTCACAACAGCAGCGACTGGAATCAACCCAAATGTCCATCAATAGTGACAGATTGGACAAGAAAATGTGAGCACATATACACCATGGAATACTATGCAGCCATAAAAGGATGAGTTTGTGTCCTTTAGGACACATGGGATGCAGCTGGAACCATCATTCTTAAAGCAAACTATCACAAGAACAAAACCAAACAATCTATGTTCTCACCATAGGTGGGAACCGAACAATGAGACTGGACTCTGGAAGGGGAACATCACAATACCGGGAAGCCCATCATGGGAGTGGGGAGGGGGAGGGATTGCATTGGGAGTTATACCGATGTAAATGACGAGTTGATGGGTGCAGCACACTAACAAGGCACAAGACATATGTACAAACCAAATGTTATGCACATGTACCCTAAGTGTCTTAAAGTATAATAATAATAAATAAATTAAAAAAAAAAAAAAAGCATGACCAAGAATAAGTAAAATAAATACATAAATAAATAAATACAAAAAAAAAAAAAGTTCTATGGAACCAAAAGGAGCCCTCAGATCTCCAAGACAGTCCTGTCAAAGAACAAAGCTGGAGACATCACACACTACCTGACTCTAAACTATACTACAAGGCTACAGTAACCAAACAGGGATGGTACTGGTACCAAACAGAGATATAGACCAATGGAACAGAACAGACCCTCGCAACACACCACACATCTACAGCCATCTGATCTTTTGACAAACCCTGAGAGAAACAAGAAATGGGAAAGGATAATAAAACAAGTTAAACATTAGCCATAAGTAGAAAGCTGAGACTTGATCCTTTCCTTACTCCTTATAATGAAAATTAATTCAAGATGGATTAGAGGTTCTAAATGTTAGAATCTTAATACCCATAAAAACCCTAGAGGAAAAACCTAGGTAGTAACCATTCAGACATAGGCATGGGCAAAGACTTCATGTCTAAAACATCAAAAGCAATGGCAGCAAAAGCTAAAATTGACAAATGGGATCTCATTGAACTAAAGAGCTCTGCACAGCAAAAAGAAACTACCATCAGAGCGAACAGGCAACCTACAGAATGGGATGAAAATTTTGCACCCACTCATCTGACAAAGGGCTAATATCCAGAACCTACAAAGAACCTCCAACAAATTTACAAGAAAACAAACAACCCCATCAAAAGTGGGCAAAGGATATGAACAGACATTTCTCAAAAGAAGACATTCATACAGCCAACAGACACATGAAAAATGCTCATCATCACTGGCCATCAGAGAAATGCAAATCAAAACCACAATGAGATACCGACCCCACACCAGTTAGAATGGCGATCATTAAAAAAGTCAGGAAACAACAGGTGCTGGAGAGGATGTGGAGAAATAGGAACACTTTTAAGACTGTTGGTGGGATTGTAAACTAGTTCAACCATTATGGAAAACAGTATATGATTCCTCAAGGATCTAGAACTAGGGATGTACCATATGACCCAGCCATCCCATTACTGGGATATACCCAAAGGATTATAACTCATGCTGCTATAAAGACACATGCACACGATGTTCATTGTGGCACTATTCACAATAGCAAAGACTTGAATCAACCCAAATGTCCATCAGTGACAGACTGGAATAAGAAAATGTGGGCACATATTGTTCATGGAATACCAGCAGCCATAAAAGGATGAGTTTGTGTCCTTTGTAGGACATGGATGCAGCTGGAAACCATCATTCAAGAACCATCACAAGAACAGAAAACCAAACAACTACATGTTCTCACCATAGGTGGGAACTGAACAATGAGATCACTTGACTCGGAAGGGGACATCACACACCGGGCCTATCATGGGAGGGAGGGGGAGAGATTGCATTGGGAGTTATATGTGATAAATGACGAGTAGTTGCTGACGAGTTGATGGCAGCACAGCAACATGGCACAAGCGTATAAGATATGTAAATAAACCTGCATCGCTATATGTACCCTAGAACTTAATGTATAATAATAAAACTACTTATATCAAATAAACGAATATATAAAAAACATACGAATTAGTTGAAAAAATGCATGGCTTAAAATGCAATTTACAAAAAGGTGGATGACAATTAAACTTATCAAAAACGTTCAATTCATCGTACTCAGAAAAGTGTAACCAAAATATAAGGACAACAATTTCTGGTCGGATCCCTGGAATATTAAAGAGTCTGATTAACTCTCCTAGATTTTAGCGACGTTGTTGACAAACAATACTTCTGTACATAGAATTGACACATTGTGGGATGCAAAACAACCTAAATATTTTGGGGTAGGATCTGAGAGTATCAATTAATACTAAAAATAGTGTGCATATTATCTCACTGAATGTATTTGCATATATATCCTATATAAATAACCAAAACTGTAATACATCTCGAATACATGCTTTGTTTATAACTATAAACACTGGGGAAAAAAACACCCTAAGATACATATTGATAGTGTAATGGTTGGGTAAGATATGAAATAATCATTAATTAGAATAAAAGCAATAATTTAAAAGAAAAAAAAAAGAAATATCCTTTGTATTTCTGAGACTTGTAATATCACCAGTTTCATTTCTAATTAGCTTATTTGGAACCTCCCTCTCATTCTCTTTGTTAATCTCACTAATGGCCTGTCAATTTTGTTTATCTTTTCAAAGAATCACCTTTTTGTTTTATCTTCTGTGTTTTTTGTTTGTTTGTTTGTTTGTTTCAATTTCATTTAGCTCTGCTCTAATCTTTGTTGTTTCTTTTCTTCTGCTCAGTTTGGGTTTAGTTTGTTCTTGTTTCCCTAGTTCCTTGAGGTGTAACATTAGGTTTCAATTTGTGCTTCTTCAGACTTTTTGATACAGGCATTTAACACTATGAACCTTTCTCTTAGCACCACTTTTGCTGTATCCCAGAGGATTAGATAAGTTCATGTCACTATTTTCACTCATTTCAAAAAATTTCTTTATTTCCATCTTGATTTCATTAAATCCCAGCTTATACAAGAACAGATGATTTAATTTCCATGTATTTGTATAGTTTTGAGTCTTCCTTTGGGAGATATTTTCAGTTTTATTCTACTGTAATCTGTGAAGATATTTAATATGATTTCAATTTTCTTAAAATTGAAGAGATGAGACTTGTTTTGTGGCCTATGTATGGTCTGCCTTGGAGAGTTTTTCATGTGCTAATGAGAAGAATGTATATTCTGCAGTTGTTGGGAAGAATGCTCTGTAAATATCTGTTAAGTACATTTGCTCTAGGGTATAGTTTAAGTCCATTGCTTCTTTGGTGAATTTCTGTCTTGAATAGTCTTGTGTTGTCAGTGGAGTATTGATGTCTCCTAATATTATTGTATGGCTATCTATCTTGTTTATTAGGTCTGGTAGTAAATGTTTCTTTAAAATTGAACTGCAGAGTTAGTGGATGTACCTGTACAGTAATATTCCTTCCTTGTTGGACTAATTGTTTTATCATTATATAATGTCCTTCTACTTTTTTTTTTTTTTAACTGTTGTTGCTTTAAAATCTGTTTTTTTTCTGATGTAAGAATAGCTACTCCTGCTTGCTTTTCATTTTCATTTGCTTGGAATATCTTTGTCCACCCTTCACTTTAAGTTTATATGAGTCTTAATGTGTTAAGTGAGTCTCTTGAAGACAGCAGACATTTGGTTTGTGATTTAGTATCCATTCTGACATGCTGTATTTTTTTCAGTGTAGGATTGAGTTCATTTACATCCAATGTATTGAGATGCGAGATACCATTCTATTCATCACGTTAGTTGTTACCTAGATACTATGTTGTTGTTTTTATTGTGTTATGTTTTATAGGCCCTGTGAAATTTATGCTTTAATGAAGTTCTATTTTGATGCATATCGAACTTTTGTTTCAAGACTTAGAACTTCTTTAACATTTCTTGTAGTGCTGGTTTGATGGTGGCAAATTCCCTCTGCATTTTCTTGTTTGAAAAAGATGATCTCTCCTTCATTTATGAAGTTTAGTTTTGCTGAATACCAAATTCTTGCCTGACAATTATTTTGTTTATGGAGGTTAAAGATGGAACCCCAATCCCTTCCAACTTGTATGGTTTCCCCTGAGAAATCTGCTGTTAGATTTATAGGTTTTCCTTTACAGGTTACCTAATAGTTTTGTCGCACAGCTTTAAAATTATTTCCTTTGTTTAGTCTTTAGATAGCCTGCTGACTATGAACCTTGGTGATGATCTTTTTACAATGAATTTTCCAGCTCTTCGAGCTTCTTATATTTGAATATCTAGATCTTTAGCAAGACCAAGGAGATTTTCTTCAATGATTTCTTCAAATAAGTTTTCCAAACTTCTTTTAGACTTCTCTTCTCCCCCAGAAACACCGATCATTCTTAGGTTTGGCCATTTTATTTAATTCTATATTTCCTGGAGACATTGTTCATTTCCTTTTGGTTCCTTTTTCTTTACCTCTGTTCAAAAGCCTTGTTTTGAGCTCTGGAATTGTTTCTTCTACTTGTTTAGTCTATTTTAACTTTCCACTGCATTTTGTATTTCCCTATGTGTGTATTTAATTTCCAGATGTTCTGATCGGTTTTTCTTTATAATATCTATCTCACAGGAAAAAAATTCATTCATATCCTAGATTTTTTTCTCTGGTATCTCCTTGAGTAACTTAATAATCAACTTTCTGAGTCATGGAGGCTAGCACCTGTAATCCCAGCACTTTGGAAAGCTGAGGTGTGTGAATCACATGAGGTCAGGAGTTTGAGACCGGCCTGGCCAATATGGCAAAACCCCATCTCTACTAAAAATACAAAAATTAGCCAGCCAGGCTGGTGCAGTGCCTGTAATCCCAGCTACTCAGGAGGCTGAGGCAGGAGAATCACTTGAGTGTGGACAGCAGAGTGAGATTTTGTCAAAACAAAACAAAACAAAAAAGAAAATCAACCTTCTGAATTATTTGTTTTTCATTTTAAAGATTTCATCTTGGCTTGGATCCATTGCTGGGTAGCTAATGTGATCTTTTTCTGGTGCTATGGAACCTTGTTTTTCATATTACTAGAATTACTTTTCTGATTTCTTGTCATTTTGGGTAGACTATCTCTTCAAATTGTTCTGGCAGTTGTTTTTGATTGAATTACATTTCTTTTTAATTTCTTTTCTTTTCCCCTCTTAAGGACCAGACTTTAATGTTTGTATTTTATTATAGATTAATTTGATTCTTGATGCTTTTCGAGGTGTAGACTCTGTATGAGTTTCTTAGTTATAGTAAGTGTGCACTGGTTTCCCAGATGCTAGTTGTAGTAGTTATGTACTTGGAGCATGGGCAAGTTCAGTATCTCCTATGGGGTTGGAATGGCAGTGATCTCTTGAATCTTATTGCATTTTTTCATAGTGTATACTATCTATTTATTTGTTTTTCCCAATATTTCATTTACTGAGTTGATGGTTCAGGCTTCAAGTCAATAGAGGAGGCACCCCTATGTAGGCACTGGTTGTAGCTAAAGCAGGTGGATAGATGTAATACCCAATTGTGGGCAATGGTCCCAATCTTGATCAAGGTGGATGGGGGAGCTCTCAGTTATATATGCTGAGGTTTTATAAGAGAGAAGAGAGGGAGCCACATCAGCTTCCCTTCCAGGCCAGCAGGAAAGCTATCTACATCATAGCCTCACTCCTGTCCCAGTGTTCTGGCTATTCAGGTCAGACAGGCACTTTTCTTTTTTTTTTTTTTCTTTTTTTAAACTGTAAGAAGGCTGACATTCCAAGTAAGGAGGAATTTTGACTCTGCCTCTCGTGTGAGCCTGAATCTGGAGAGCACCCCTCCTGTGGGGCTGCAATCACCCTAAATTGTTCCAGGAAAGCTGTCTATATGTGTATCCATGCTGTATTCCTGTGGGAGAAGCCCCAGCTGTGTTGCAGTGGTTTGACAGGGGAAACAAGGGCCCCTTCTCCAAGACCTTTTATGATCACAGAAACTGCCTGTTGGGGTAGATGTGCAGATTATGTCTCTGTGGTAAGAAAATTCCCACAAGTGGAAAGATCTTGGACTCATGGCCTGCTGTTCAGATTCTTTTGACCCATAAGGGGTTACTTTGATGTGGTATTCTCTTCTCCACAAATGAGACATCTTCAGAACCAGACTACAGTGATCGTTATTGATTTTCTGGGTATAGCCACCCAGTGGGGCTACCAGACTCTGGGTTGATGCTAAGGAATGTCTGCAAGGGATAATTATGATTAACGTAATTAAACTTATTAACTAAATTCAATCATGTTTGATTTATTTAGAAAAATAAAAGTTGGATGGGTTGGAGGCTCATGCATTATCATTCCAGCATTTTGCAAAGCTGAGGTGAGAAGATAACAGCTTAAGGCCAAGAGTTCAATATCAGTCTAGGCAACATAGCAAGACCTTGTATCTGTCTTTGAAAAAGAAAATTTTCTGGGTATGGTGGTGCCTGAAGTCCTGACTACTTAGAGGCTGACTTGGGAGGGTCACTGGATCCCAGGATTTTGCTGCCAAGAAAACAAGACTGTGCCACTGCATTTCATCCTGGGGAATGGAGACCTTGGCTCAAACAAAGAAAGAAAAAAAAAAAAAGAAAGAAAGAAAGAGAGAGAAAGAGAGAAAAAGAAAGAAAGAAAAGAAAAGAAGAAAGAAGGATAGAAAGAAAGAAGGAAAAGAAGAAAGGAAGAGGGAGGAAAGAAAGGAAGGAAGGAAGGAAAGAAGGAAGGAAGGAAGGAAGGAAGGAAGGAAGGAAGGAAGGAAGGAAGGAAGGAAGAAGGAAGGAGGAGGGAGGGAGGAGGGGAGGAAGGAGAGAGGAAGGGAAGGAAGGAAGGGAAAGAAAAGAAAGAAAGAAAGAAAGAAAGAAAGAAAGAAAGAAAGAAAGAAAGAAAGAAAGAAAGAAGGAAAGAAGGAAGGATAGAAATAAAGAAGGAAAGGATAGAAATAAAGAAAGAGAAGGGAAGGAAGGAAGAAAGCAAGGAAGGAAGGAAGGAAAAAGAAAAGAAAAGAAAAGAGAACAGAAAAAAGAAAGAAAGAAGAAAGAGAAAAAAGAAAAGAAAGAAAAAAGAAAGAAAAAGAAAGAGAAAAAGAAAGAAAGAAAGAAAGAAAGAAAGAAAGAAAGAAAGAAAGAAAGAAAGAAAGAAAGAAAGAAAGAAAGAAGAAAGAAAGAAAGAGAAAGAAAAAAGAAATGAAAAAAGAGAAAAGGAAGGAAGGAAGGAAGGAAAAATTAAATGACAGGGTACAGTACACTCCCTGCTATCCACCACAACGTCACTGTTTTTTACATATTTTAAAAATGCATGAACATCTCAATCTTCCTCCTTTCCAGAAACAATAACTACAAAACAACAGAACATGCAAATGTACACACAGAACATAGAAGTCTCCCTTCAGCTCACAAGATCCCTGTCTTGCAATTCCTCTATTTCTGTCTAGTTTTACAGCCAAAGTCTAAAGTTGCCTGCTAACAGAAATTTAAAGACGTTTTCCCATTTTTCTTAATCTGCAATGACTCACACAATTCCTTCTCAATATCTCTTCATATAATCTCTCATCAACGTCTCTTTTTTTCTGTGTGTCTCCCATTTCCTCTCTAAAAGTTTTAAAGATAGTTTATTTATTTTATAGTCTCTAAAAGCACACAATAATGTGTCTCAATCTGGATGCTGCCACATTAGTAGGTCTGCACACTCAGAGGACATTTATCTACAGATTCACATCCATCATCACCTATGATGTTAATCACTTATTACTTATGATTTTCTCTGTTCTCTCACTTTGGGTAATGATTAGTCAAATGTAGAACTCCTGAAGTGATATATATTTCAAATAATTATTCTCCTTCTAAAATTTTTCTTATATTTTTTGAGATTTTTTAAAAACATTATCTGTTCTCATTGAGTTCCATTGGTACAATCACTTGCTTAGTATTTCCTATAATTCTGATTTGTTCTTTTAACTGATCTTTTATTACAGTATTCTATTCTTACATGATAGATTCTGTGTCTTTTCTTATATATCTGATTATAATGTCCTATTTTATAAAGATAATAATCTATTTTATGAAGTTATTTTTACCTTCCTGTTTTCTTGGCATGCTCTTTTATTTCATTTATGTTTTCTTTTTTCTGTTCTATTAATTTTGTTTCTCATATGATAAAATCCCTTGAAAACATGATTTACTTGCACTTCTGTGTGCATTGGTTTAAACTCTCTAGCAAGAGCTCTTCATAGAAAAACTGGATAGTCACTTTTTGAAAATTAGATTCAAAATATTATTTTCAATAAGTCATCTATCCAGGTTGCTTTACTTTCCAAAGAAAAATATCTTGCAGTCTCTTATCACAGTGTTTTAGGCAGTTACTTGCATTGTGAGGCGACGGGAAATGACTTTAATTCTCTTCATCATTAAACCATAGAGACAGGAATCAGAATAGATATTTCTGTGAGATGGGGATACTATGGAAGCATCGGTTGGAATAGGGAATATAGGAACTATCTGAAGTTATGAAAATGTTCTATATCTTGAAGTGAGTGAATTTTTGAGATCTATAAATAAATGTAAAAGAGAACTAAGTTGTATACTTAAAATATGTGCACATCATTCTATATAAATTAAACTTGTATAAGAGTAAAGTAAATAATATTAGAAATTAAGAACTATTTTAAGAATACCCAAAATAATATAGGTAATGGAATTTTTATCGTTAGTTTAGAAATGCATCACAGTAGAGTGTCCAGGCAGGTTGTAAGAGTCAGATACTTAGGGACACACATGGAGTCTGCATACATGGCCTCCCGCCCTCAATTCCACAGGTAGGTAACAAAAGACTGAGGCATTAAAGGAGACAGACAAGGCTAAAAAAACTCTGCAAGGAAAAGCAGAAAAAGTAAGGACTTTAAGGTGTTCTGCTAGAATTCCACATTCTCCTACTCAATCCTCTCTTTTCCCAACTCCCTGAACCTAGTTATCTTATAGGTATAATAAATACTAGTAAATAATGTCATGCTGAGGGAGTAATAAAGAAATCCTCCCTGAAACTAGAATCTCAATCCTCAGTTTGAGTGAAAGTAAGAACAATACCTTCCAAATATCCCCAATTATTTAAGATTTTGAAAGAGAAAACTAGAAAGGAAAATATTTGATAAACAAATCATATCCAACAACGGCCTGCCTCGTCTCTTTCCTAAGGCTATTAGAATGAAACCCTCTGGAAAAATACAGCATATTGAAAAGAAAAAAAGATTCACATTATAAGATGCTATCTTAGTTACAAATATATATCTTATGCCTAAAGAATTCCAAAGCAGAAGCTGATCTGTGCTATTTTAGTCATATCTCCAGGCAAACATAGTCAGTTTCATACTCAAATAAAAGAAATAAACATATTACAAAATAATGTTAATTAAAGCATTTATTTTCAAGTTAATTAAGCTATATCAAACAGATGTACAGTTTGATGCATATTATGTATGTGATTTGTTTATTATTCTGTGGTTCAAAATCTCAATAATATTCTTTATGTCTTTCTCAGCTTTCCCTTTGCTCTCTACAGGGTAGGAGAAGTTAAAAACAAAAATGAAAATAATTTAAACTTGTAACTAATTGAATATCTTTTGTAAAGTTTAAAATTCTATGATGTAAAATTTTTATGATTGCTTTAAAAAATAACTTACACAAATGCATTGTGAAAATGTTATTGCAATTCCATATTAAGTTTCAATAACAATTATTATCCATATATTTTGCATTGTTGCTACATATTTCTGTAAACTTACTAAAATTAAAATAACCTAGTCATACTAGAAATTTACTCATAGAATAAGCATACATCATATTCATAAAACTTTTAGTATCTATATTCATTAAAATTATTCTGAATAGACATAATGTTTATGGAGCAGAACAGTTTATTTTTCCTTACTTGGAGAAAATCTTCATGACTCCCTGTGTCCCAGTTCTTACCTCTGGAGTGACATGATGAAATCCAGATAACACCCTATACTTTTAGATTCTATATCATAGTCAAGACACAACCACAAAATAATTTTTCTCTGTATATGTAGGAGAAAGAGACAGCTGTACCTTCTTCTCTGAGAAAATTTCTTTGAAACATAATGGGAAAAATCCTTGGTTTCCTATTCTGTTTAGTACATAAATAGATCTCCTCAGGGAAAAGATAAAACCAGAGTTGCCAACTTTGTCACCCAAGAATATATCCACAGGATCTCATCACTCCTTGCAATAGAAATGCAAATCTCAGGAGAGTTAAATATCTCTGGGGTTCTCTCTTTATATACTCAGTCTTAAATGACCTTTCAAGGCTTGTTTTTCTGTGCAGTTTTCAAGTTTCAGTAAGAATTATTCAGAAAGCCCTAACTGCAGAAATATATTTTCTCATTTCCAAAGTTAAAGTATCGCAAAAACAAACAAACAAAAATACTCAAACTGTATAGCCAAGCAGCTATAGCCCATTTCATACACTTCCTTAAGATAAACATAATTACTCCTCAAGTAAGAGGACTTGACAGCACCATTTGTTAATCGTAGTTCATTCTAACATTACCTGGTAATTGAGGTGACCTTCTGTGTTTGCTAATTGGCTTTACCTAGATGAAAAATGAATTTCTCGTATCTTTACGAGAGAAGGCAGTTTTCAAACTTAGAGCACAAGGCCTACAAAACTTAGACTCCAACCATACCGAAGAAAGTGAAATGTAGTGGAGTTATCTCCCTTGATTATTACAATTCAAAGATCGCTCCTAGGTCCCTAAAAAAGATATTCCTGAGTTATACAATTTACAAAGGGCCAATCTAGTTTTTAGAAACATTTACATATATTTGGAAGAAGTACTTAGAATTTTAAGTTTTCTACAGTAAATGTTCTACAGAAAAGTTGGGAGAGAGAGATTTTATTTTCAATAAGGATAATTTAGCCTCTTAATTTGGTATTAGTCCCTACAATAAATAGTAAGGTCTTAAATTTAAATGAACTGCAACAATTAAATATTCTGTACTCTTTCAATTTAAAAAATTGTTGTTGCATCAGTAGAAATGATGAGGTTCTACATGATCTGTACAAATATTCCAAACTGATAAATTTTCGATTGTTTCAAAATATCTAGGAATTATCTCTAGTAAATGAAGAAAGATATAGCTGATGAATTTTGGAAAACATTTCTTCCAGTAACTTTCTTAATATACATCTTGAAAAGTCTCTGAAAATTAGTCTTGATAATATTACTGAAATGAAAAGTAATATTTATCCTGCTTCATAGTTAATGTTATTGAACATTAGACAAATAGAAGCACTCAGACATTGAATATATAATCTCACTTTACTCATACCCAGAACTCTTTATCCCTATCATTTAATACTTGCTCATATATATATGTATTTGATACTTAGTTTTGCTGCCTAGGCTGGAATGCATTGGCACAATCTCGGCTCACTGCAACTTCTGCCTCCCAGGTTCCAGCTATTCTCCTTCCTCAGCTTCCCAGGTAGCTGGGACTACAGGCGTGCACCACCACACCCGGCTAGTTTTTATATTTTTAGTAGAGATGGGGTTTCACCGTGTAATCAGACTGGTCTCAAACTCCTGACCTCAGGTGATCCACCCGTCTCAGCCTCCCAAACTACTGAGATTATAGGTGTGAGCCATCGCGCTTGACCATTTGTTCATATTTTTATATGCAATACAATATTACAATGCTGCTTACTCCCTTGGATATTTTATATTGATGCCCCATAAGCATTTTCAGTGAAGGGATAAGCAAAATATTATCTCAAGAGTGTCTCATAAAAAGTCCTGAAAATATCATAAATTGTAGTTAAAAAAAAGTCAAATGTTTTTAAACTAACAGATAAAATGTGTTAACAGGAAATGTTTTTGAAGCTAGTTTGTGAATATAGATATTGTTTTAAAAAGTACAAATTAAAAATCAAAAAAATTATCCCAATTAAAAACAAGGAAAGATACTTCTTTTTCCATGTTTTTAGAGAATTTACAGTTATGTATCACATAATGACAGGAATAAGTGCTGAGAAATGCGTCATTAGACAGATGATTTTTATCATTGTACAAACATCATAGAATGTACTTATACAAATTTAGGTGGTATAACCTACTACACACGTAGGCTGTATGGTATATCCTATTGCTCCTAGGCTACAAACCTGTACAGCATGTTACAGTACTAAATACCATAGGCAACTGTAACAAAATGGTAATTATTTATATATCTAAACATAGGAAAGGTACAGTAAAAATGAGGTATAAAAGATAAAAAATGGTACCTGTATAGGGCATGTACCATAAGTGGAGCTTGCAGGTCTGGAAGTTGCTATGGCTGAGTCAGTGAGTAAGGGATAAGTAAATGTGAAGGCCTAGGTCATTGCTGTATGCTACTACTGTAGATTTTATAAATGCTGTAAACTTAGGCTACACTAAATTTATAAAATAAGATTTTTCTTTCTATCATGGTAAGTTATCATTAGCATACTGTAATTTTTTTTCACTTTAGAAACTATTTCTTAACATTTTAACTCTTTGGTAATAACACTAAGTTTAAAAAAATAATACAATATACAGCTGTGTAAAAATATATTCCCCTATTTATATCTTTATTTTATAAGCTTTCTATTTTTATGGTTTTAAAATTTATTTTTCTGCTTTTTCAACTTTCTGTTAAAGACTAACACACAAAGACACATTTTGGCCTAGGCATATACTGGGTCAGTGTTATCAATATCACTGTCTTCCACCTCCACATGTTGTCGCACTGGTAGGTCTTCAGGGGCAGTAACGTTCATAGAGCTGTCATCTCCTATGATAAAGATGACTTCTTCTGGAATACCTCCTGAGTACCTGGAATATCTGACTGAGGCTGTTTTACAGTGAACTTTTTAAAATAAGTACAAGACATACACACTAAACTAATGATACAATGTATGGCATAGTAAATATATGTACTAGCAACATAGTTATTTATTACCACTTTCAAGTATTATGTAATATACATAATTCTACGTGTCATACTTTTTTACAAGTGGCATCACAATAGGCTTGTTTACACCAAAATCACCACATACATGTGAGTAATGCACAGTGCTATGACTTTATGATGCCTATGACATCCTTAGGTAATAGACATTTTTTCAGTTCTATTATAATCTTATGAGATTTTGTTGTACATGTGGGCTATCATTGACCAGAATGTTGTTATGCAGTGCATGACTGTACTTTAACATAATCTAAAACATTCTGAAAAGTTTAAGTAACCAAAAACGCTACTTCAAATAGTATCTGACAATTGTATTAAAGGTATTTTCAAAAGTAAATATTAAGATTGTCACTATGTCTTTTCAGTGCAATTTTTTTGGTGTTTATTTATGGAAGACCATACAATCTTCTCTTTTTTATCTTCTTTCTCTCTTCTTCTCCTTCTTCATAATGTGACAAGCTAGTTGTAAATGTATTGACTCCATAAGTATTTTATCCTGGGTTTTTAGTAAATGTCACATCCTGGGGCTCAGCTAAATTAGCTAAAAAATGTTTACAAGCAAAACTCAAAATCTCATGTAATCTCTGCAAAAAGAGGAGCATAATGGATGAAACATCTTTTACATATACATTGTTTTTGATAAATATAATCATATCAAACAATAATCAGCAGGAGCAAACTCTGATGTAACTCGGCTGGAAAGAGCACCTCTTTGATTTTATTTTTTGTCACTGTGACCAAAAAAGAAATGCAAATGAGTAAGTAAGTAAATCTTAACAAATTCAGGTAAGGTTTTAACAACTTACCCTTCATAATCAGCCCAAATATTTAACCACCCTGAATGCAGCTAATTTTATATACTTTATATATGACTTTTGTAGAATGTAAGGGTGACAGAAGACATAGAAAAGCAAAAATTAATATTTTCATGTAGATAGATTTGTTTCAGTATTCATTACAGAATTTTAAATAAATCAAAGCAACCATTTTTACCTAGTGAAGAATAAATATTTCTAAAGACTTCTCTCTAACCTTCTCATTATAACACTACATAATATATGCCTATTGCTACCATTTATTATTACTTTCAGTATGTTTATTTGTAAATTTTGTGATTACACAATATTCTATATTTTGCAAGTAATGTAAGGTATTTGAAAATGTAATCTACACATACTATAAAACACTATAATTTGGCATTAAATTATTTATATGCATAAATTACATTAATAATGTAAGTCATCACTTCCATTATAAAAGCAAATTAGTTTTTTGAAAACTAATTATTTGGTACTATATCTGTTAAACAAGCTTTATATTTGAATAGAATTTTAAAAAGTAGTTGAATTTAAAAGTTATTAATTTCAATAAAGATAAAAGTCAGTAACACCCCTATTTGATAGGCTAGAATGTTTTTATTAAAATGCAAACATGAGGAAATAAAGTATAGGTAAGAAAGAAAACTGCACATATTATAGTTTTCTCTAATTTTTACATTTTACATTAAACAAGAGATAGTTTGAAATCCTCTAAATGTGTCTCAATCTGGAGGTAGTCCAGATGGTTGTGAGTTGTGAGTTGAATGCTTGCTCTCAAAACTTACTTGCTAAATGATACTAAGAAGGGTATCGATCTTCCTGAGCCTTCATGTTGTCATTTATAGCATATATAATTTCCAAAGCTATTTTAACATATGATGAGATAGTGTATATATAAAGTAATTATGAAGTGCCTACATTTAATAAATTTTATAAATACACTATTTTATTAATAAAATATAGATTAACAAATTTGACATTATATATTATATTTGTTTGTATAAGTTATATGTAATAAAACATATATAAACAAATTTGAATGCTTTATTAAACTTGGAAATAATCAATTTTCTCATTTTTAAGAACAATTAAAGATCAGACCGCCTAAATAATTTCTTTGTAACCTCCTTTCATGTCAGTATCAAATCTGGAATTCAAACTTTGTCTTTTTAGTAGAATTACATTTGTCATTCCATTAATCTGGGCTGAGTTTATCCTAAATCTATCTATCCTTCATTCAACAGCTGTAAATGCCAGGCTTTGATTCATTCCTGCAAGAGATAATCACATTCCTATAATATTCATATACTTTTCATCTTCTTGACTCCCAACCATCTAGACAAGAATATGCTGTGAATTTTGTCCAAAGATTCTCAGAAACTACATTGATAAATGGAAAAAGAGAATTTTTTGTCCATAAGAAACATTTTAAGTGTTGCTTATTAGCTTGGCTTTATAAATCAAGCAGCAATAAAGAGTGTTAATTCATTTTTAATATTTCCTCATGTTATTTAAGAAAAATATAAATGTATATTTGCTTAGCCAATCAGAAAATTATTATTTTTTTTAATATTCCTCTCTCCTCTTCCTTTATCCCCTTCCAATACAAGCAGGGACATGAAAGAAATATCATAAAGGCATATACTGAAATAGAGAAAACAGTGTGTAGTTTAATGTAATTGAGATGCATAATGTATATCAGGGAGGGAGAACAGAAGTCCCCAATATAATCCTTGGAAATAAATTTGATATTTTATCCACAAAATGGTTGCATTTTTATATCTCTATGAAACATAGTAATAAGTTGAAAAGAGTGACACTCAAAGACATATGGTCTAATTTATGTACCATAAAGTATAAGAGTTAAAAATAGGATTAATTTCGGGCATTCTCATTAATTGGAGCTATTACTTTGAAGACAATTTATTTTAGTACTCTTCACAATCTGTGCTTATAAACTGACAGGCTATGTAGTGACATCATGCCTCCTGTATTACAAATATTTTATGTGTAACTTTGAAGGGGAATTGAAAATACCATTCAAGCGGCTTAAAGGGAGCAGATATTTCTTCAGTATTAAACAAGATTATCTCTCTGCCTAGCCTGTTCTTTAATTTTAACTTTCACACCATGAGGAGTCTATTGATGGACAATGTAGCACAAGAGTTTTTAAAGATGTGATCATTTTTTTCTAAGTAAATTTGGTCTTAGAGGTAGTTCTTTTTAGAAGCTCTTATGGAAGTGATAAATATGTGCATGAATACTTGTCATAATTTAATCTTCTGAATTTTCTTAATGATGGACCTAGAGTCCCAGGGTAAAAAACAAACACATTTGATGAAGGAGAATTTGGAAGAAGATGAGTGAAGAAAGAAACTTCCAAAAATCCAGTCAAAATTGACTAGAAATGAACCAAAAGATTATTTGGTAACAAAAGTAAGAACATGTGCATGTTTGTGGTCAGTTAAAAATAAAATGGTGGTTTGAACAATTCGGGTATTTTTAAAGATGAGTGAGTAGTATACATTTAGGGGCTCTACTCTCTAGAAATGTTTTAAATTTGCTTTTGTGGCATCCAAGTAAAAGCATATTGTAGAAATGAATAAAGAATGTATATCTAAGATATGTAAAATGATAGAACAATTATGCAGAAAAATGGAATTAGACCTATTCTGAGGAATACCCTCTAAATACATGTATGGAATTAGATGCTAAAGCAGAAGGAGTATAGAAAGGTAACTCAATGAAAAATCTTAGCCTCTTCTTTGCAGTATTAGAAAAGTAAACAAGAAACAACAGTGACATGACCTCAGTTCACTGAAATCTCCACCTCTCAGGTTCAAGAGATTCTTGTACCTCAGCCTCCTGAGCAGCTGGGATTACAGGTGTGCACCACCACACCCAGCTAATTTTTGTATTTGTAGTAGAGACAGGGTTTTGCTATGTTGGTCAGCCTGGTCTCAAACTCCTGGCCTCATGTGATCCACCTGTCTCAGGCTCCCAAAGTGTTGAAATTATAGGTGTGAGCTGCCACACCCAGCCTTATTTTATTTTTAATCGACAAGTATTTGTATATATGTATGTGGGTAGTGTTAGGATGTATGTATACATTGTGGAATTATTGCATCAGGCTAATTAGCATATCTGTCACCTCACATACTTAGCATTTCTTGGTGATGAGAACATTGTGATTAACTTTTTTAGTGATTTTGAAATATAAAAGAAGTTTGAATCATTGGTCTTGGAGAAGCCAGGAAAATCCCTTAGTAAATTATAAAATTATTTGTTAAAATGCTACCTATATTAAATTCAGAACCTGTATGAAGAGCCTTGGAAAAGAAACACAATAATAGACACAGCCCACTATTGTAGAGAGATACTGAAGGAGTACCTCGGCATTTGATAGGCAGTAATTTATGATCATAACGGGACAATATTTTAACTATGAATTTAATTAACTATAGAAATAGTCTATGAATGGAATATATTAGAGACAAACTTTATGTTTATATTACAAATTTAAGGATACTGTCTTCAAGGTGTTGAAAACAATAGAAACTGTTGATTCTAACAGACTTTACCACTGTAAACAATGCATTGGAATCATAAACTAAATTTTTGACCATCCAAAAAAAGAAAATGGAAAGTATAAATGCTTTCTTTCAGAAAAAGGACAAAATATTAGTTACACCAGGCAGTGGAAAAGTTTTTAGGTAATCTTTCTCATAGAGGATAAAAAATTAAAATGACTAGACTACTACAGTGTCAGAATTTAAGACACTTAACATCTCTCCTTTATGGAAGGAATGAATGAGATCCCAAATAAACTCAAACTTCTGTCCCTCAAAGAAAGATAGAAGAACAGGGGTACTGAAGGTATGTGCATCTCAAAAATTGTTATGTTGAAGCCTAAAACCTCAATGTAATGACTTTTTAAAGACTGGACTTTGGGAGGTAAGTAGGTAATGAGGGTGGAAGAGTCATGAGTGGAATCATGTTTTTATAAGAAGACACAGGAGAGAAATGATCTTTCTCTCTGCTCTACACCATGTGTGAATACATCGAGAAAATGGTCATTTCAACAAGAGAGAGTCTTCAATAAGGAAGAAAGCCCTTCAAAAAGAACCTGGTCATACTGGCACTGTAATCTTGGACATCCAGCCTGCAGAACTATATAAAATGTTTTGTGTTTTAAGCTACCTACTACATAATAATTTTTCATAGCAGCCCAGGCAAACTAAGACAAGGGTTTATTAATTTATCCATAGTGCTAGAAACCTGGAATCATGCCAAAGATGGTCAAGTAAAGGCTTTCAGCAGCAGCCTGTAATGTTATAAGGAAATCTGGGAAAAGCAGTCAGCCTGTGGACCAATCGACTGAGACTAATTAGTGCACCCTTCATTGAATTTGGAATGCCTTAGCCCCAATTGCAGAGAGCAGGTGTTTCCCAGTGGAACCAAAGAAATGCGTGCTATTTAATTGTTTATTGGTAAAAAGAGTGAGAACATTCCTATAGCACTCTGCTACAAAGTGGGTGATGATTAAACAATTGCCTCACAGCTTTTCTGAAACCCTAGTCTCTTTAAATAGCCAAAACCGATAATTATTTGAAGTATTTCTATCTCTATACAATATAACTATATCTTTGAGGACTTTGAAAAAAATGAAAAGTGACCACTAAAATTGCTCAAACACCTTGAGGTACACTGGTTAAAAATCAACACTTAATAAGTGCTAAACCTGCCATAATTTATTAACTATAAGAAATATTTCCATTTTCAAAAAAAAATGTATAAATATAAATCCATGAATTATTTCTGCCCTCATTAAACTGACCCCAGAATGGATACTTAGAAAACTCTAATTTAGCTAGAGATCTTCTGGCAGTCCCCAAGACTTTCTTAGAGCAGTGGAGCAGAAAACACTGGTCCAAGGGGAGAAAAGCAACTTGTGCCCTATTGAACTGACAAATATGGGAAGAAAGGAGTGGAAGCAACATTAAAAGGTTTCAGAAATGCTGGCCCAAACTATTCTGAAAACTTGTGGAAATAAGTGGATGCAAAAGCTAATATAGTGTCTCACTTAGTATGTAACTAAACTGATGATCTCTAAGTGTCGCATCTACTGGTGAATATGGCTGCTAATTATAATAGCAAATGACCAAAAAGACACTATGCCCCCCAGACAAGGTAACAGGAATAAAGGCCATGTGACATTTTGCTACATTTGTGATTTCAAAATGAGCATTGGTAGTCATCTGCTAAGAGCAAACTCTGTCTCTGATGTACACTGATTAGGATCCATGTTTACTTCTAAGGGTAATAATGGCTGCAATGGCAGCCTAGTTATTAAGATAATGTAGGACAACAATGTGTTAGCCTTTGGAGATCAGTGGTATACAGAAATACCCTCAGTACAAGGGTAAAACTGTGTCATATAGGATCCAAATGTTTCAAGCTAGTTAAGAAAGCAGCCACAATTCTCCATCTGCAGTGGCATATCGTGCAAGAGGTGGCGGAGAGGGCCCAGGACTCCTTGAGGGAAAAAGAAGTAAAATATTCCTGGAGCAATGGAGATAGAATGTCAAATTCTCCAGATGAGTGTGCAATGACTCTCCTATGCATATGCACTCCTAGCGCATAATGAAATAGGAAATTTGTATTCTTTGCTTAGAGACTAGAGAGGGATAATAATAGAAGAGACACTGAAAGGAGAACAAATGGAAACTAAAGCCAGAAAATGGACTCTCATTAGTTAACTAATTCTACACTGTCTGTTGGAACTCAATGGAATTTGGTGGTAACAAACAACATTGCATGTGTCTTTATATTAATTTATTACTCCTATTGTATCCTCATTAGTAATAAACTGTACATGTAAACTCTGCCACACATTGCAAGGTAGAGCAAAGGCATTATAGATAATGCTAACTTAGTTATCATATACTAGTCACTTTTCTGAATGATTATGTACATACTTACTATATCCTCATGAGCTTTATGAGATAAATGTTATTTTCAATCTTCCTTCTTACAAATAAGGGAATTGAGGCACGTATTTTTTAAGTAACCTCCCCAAAATTACACAGGTCATTAATGGCAGAACTTATAATGAACTCTTGGGCTTTTCTCATTAGCAACCTCAACCTCAGTGCAAGAATACTTAACATCAATATCGAGAGTTAAACTCTTCCTCCTATTCTGTCCTAAGGGAAACAGAAGCTAGACTTACTAGGTGTGTAGAATCCTCATGTGTATTTAAAAATCAAATGTTATAGGACATACATTTCTAAGGGGTTTTATTTGACCTTTAGCTTCACAGCCAGCTGCTGAAGTTAGTGCTGAAAATAGTCCTGCCAATATCATGGTCCAAACACGGAAGAGTGAATTAGGATATTTTTCAAGCAATGATTTCATTATGTTCTTCAAGTTAAAAATAAAATCTTTTAAGCAGAACCATTCAGTCTTTGAGGTGTTCACTAGTAATTCTGCCATTCAAAATTCATTGATGAGAAATGTCCTTTCCATTACTCTTCTGTCTATCTTGATGAATTTAACATTTAGGTCTTCTCTTTTACGGAAATGGGGTTAGTATTAATAGTTACAGAAAGACATTTTATAATTTCAGTAACATAACACCAATTACTAGCATGTTATTACATTAAGATAAAATTATGATGATGCAGTACTATCCACTTAAATTCTAATTTGAAATGAAAGCCAGGACTTAAACTGAAAGTAAAGATTGGCTATTTTGAAATAAAATTGAACTGCTATACTAGAAACATCAATATATTTGGCAAAATGTTTATTATGTTAAAAGGCAAATTATGCCCTAGGTAGCTGTAAATATTTCAAATACTCACTTCAACATCTTTCAAAGGTGTTACTCACAGGCTGAATTAATTTCATATGTATTTTTACTCATGTACTCTATCACAGTTGAGTAAAATAGAATAAATATAGAAATTTGTTTTCTATAATGGATTTCCAAATTGTACAATGGTGTCCTATTTAAAATGAGATACAGTTGTTCCTAATTTATGAAAGTGAAGCTCAAGGAGCAGTTTTTCAGAATTATCACGTTTTGTAAGGCAATGTGTTTAATTTTTCTATATGAAATATAGGAGAGAACTGATAACTCCTTTAAAAAAGAAGAACTATCTATAAAATGATCACTATTTCATTATATTTAATGGCAGCATATATTATCAATTTATTTAATTTTAGGTAATTTTTTAAAATAAAACAGCATGCAATGTTCTCTTCAATTTTATAAATTTCAGAAATACCTTTTATTGTCTATGTTAGAATGACTAGAAGATGGTGGACTTTTAAAATTTTCCATCCTCTCATATTTTTGAGTATATCTCTGTAAGTTTTAGTTCAATAATATTGTGTATCCACATTGTGCAATGAATTCTTACCATGAAAATGAAAATATCACCAAGATCTTGGGGATAATTGAGTCCTTAGAGAACATAAAACTTGTCTAATTTTGAAAACCACATAAACCTAAATTTACAATTAGATGAAGGGAATGTAGTGTATACAGATCACATACACACACACACACACACACACACACACAAAGTTATATGCGGCATAACAATGTCCAGTTAACAGCAGACCACATATACAATGGTGGTTCCATAAGGTTATAAAGGAGTAAAAAAATTCCTATTGCCTTGGGAAGGTGCAGCTGTCATAGCACATTACTCACATTTTTTGGGTGATGTTGGTGTATAGAAACCTAGAAAACTATTGCACTACCTGTTTATAAAAGTACAGCACATACACTCACATACATACAGTACATAATGATTGATAACAATCATAAACAACTACATTACTGGTTTAGATATATTCAGTACTATCCTTTTTATTATTTTAGAGTGTACTAACTCCTACTTATAAAAAAAAAGTTACCATAAAACAGCCTCATGCAGGAGGTATCCAGCATAAGGCATGGTTATCATAGGGGATGACAGCTCCATGCACATTTTAGCACCTGAAGACCTTCCAGTGGGACAAGATGTGAGGTGGAAGACAGTGATAGTGATAATCCTGAACCTGTGTAAGTTTAGACTTAGGTGTGTGTTTGTTAGTTTTCAACACAACAGTTCAAAAACTAAAAACAGAAAAAAAATTTAATTCAAAAATAACCACTTATAGAATAAGAATTTAAAGAGGGCAGTACAGTTTTGTACAACTTTACATCATGTTATTACATAATGAAAAAGTTAAAAAATTAAAAGTTAATGAAGTAAAAATATTACTAGTAAGCTAAGATTATTTATTTATTTATTTACTTATTTATTTATAGACAGAGTCTTGCTCTGTTGCCCAGGCTAGAGTGCAGTGGCATGATCTCAGCTCACTGCAGCCTCCACCTCCCGAGTTCAAGAGATTCTCCTGCCTCAGCCTCCCTCATACTTAGGATTACAAGCACCTGCCACCACACCTGTCTAATTTTTGTATTTTTAGTGGAGACAGGGTTTCACCATGTTGGCCAGGCTGGCTTCGAACTCCTGACCTCAAGTGATCCACCTGGCCTCTGCCTCCCAGAGTGCTGGGACTACAGGCTTGAGCCACCGCACCTGAACAGATTAATTTATTACTGAAAAAATAAATTTTAAAAATAAATCTATGTAGCCTAAGATGAAAGCATTTATAAAGTCTACAGTACTGTAAAACAATATCCTGGGCCTTCATATTCATTCACTCACCACTCACTCACAGACTAATCCAGAACAACTTCCAGGCCTACAAGATTCATACATGGTAAATGTCCTATAAAATTTTTTATCTGTCCTGCAAAATTTTTTTATCTTTTATACTGTATTTTTCCTGTACCTTTTCTATGCATAGATATATCTAGATACACAAATACTTACCATGTGCTACAATTGCCTACAGTGTTCAGTAAAACAAAATGCTGTACAGGTTTGTAGCCTAGGAACAACAGGCTGTGCCATGCAACCTAGACATATAGTAGGCTACATCGTGTAAGTCTGTGTAAGTACACTCTATGATGTTTGCGCAATGAAGAAATTGCCTAATGACGCATTTCTGAGAACAAATCTCATCACTGGATGACACTTGTGTGACACACACTGGGTATGTGTGACTTAAGCAAGAATTATTTATCCATGTTTCATCTTATATAATTCATGCCCAACAGTCATCTTTTAAATCTATTTTTCATGCTTTTATCTGTCTCTTTAGTACCCAGAGATGTCAGACTGTGTTATAATGTCACATTGAAAAGTATGTGATTTGTTAAAATGTATGTAATTTGTCTTTTTCTCTATTGCTGTGCCTTGATAAGAGAATATTTTTATGAACTATTTTCTGATTAGGAGTCTTCTTCTGTGCAGTACTTTTTAAAACTCTGATGCAGATTTGCATTCTTCTATCTGCTATCTAAAATCTTTAACTTTTTTTCCATGTTCTTAATTTATAATTGCCCTAACCAAATAGGCATTCGAAAAACCGTATAAAGGAGACAGCCTTCGAGTGGGAGAAGTAAGAATTTGGCTTCACACACTTTCCCCCAGATCAATGAAAGTACAATATACATCAACAATTTAGAACTCTGGAAATTAACCAGAGGCACAAATTGAAAAGTATCTCTTCAACAAAATATATATATATATAAAAAACAAACCTCTGCTCACCAGCAGAGACAGTGGTTTTTAACGTGGAGTTATTCCCATTTCTCCTCCCTCCCCACCTCATTGATATGGTAGTCATCAAAATTTAACAACCTTACATCCAACACTGAGGATTTACCTACTTTGAGTCTCCATTATAAGTTCCATCACTAGAGTGCATATAGTACTTTGATCAAGCTAGAAATTCCCTAGAAAATCACCATTCAAAGGTGTTCTTGCTATTTAACGATTTGGAATTTAGCTCTGGGGTGGGGGATGGGAATGCTATCCTCAGGTTTTACTAAAAACATTAACAGTCTGCTGGTTCAGCTGGGGCAAATAAGAGCCTGACCAAAGAGCTAAAAGGAAGATCTGGAGAACCACGTTACCATGGGGAACTTTGAGAAGCTCTGATAAATTCCTGGGGATCTGAAAGTTGACTTGTATGTACATGGCTGTGTGCACACACAGGAGAGACCTAAGAAAAAGGAAGGCCCCAGTTACTCACCTCCAGGTGAACTGGATGCCTTGCACAAATAGGAAGTGAAATTTGAGGCTGACTTAACTCCCTGTTTTTTGAAAGTGTACATATTCCAATAGAATTGATCCCTTGGCTAAAGGTGGAGGACTTACAGTCTGAAAGATTTTAAGAAAAATGTCTTACCGAAAGACATTTGGCTGAACATTAAATTATACTGATCTAATAAACACCATTAGGAAGCCAGTTTTAAAAGAAAAGATACACTTAAATAAGAGAAAATTGGTGACACAGAACTCAGTGGCTACAGACTGCAGAGAATATGGAATCTACGGAATTAGTCTAGAAAGTGACAAAAAAAAAAAAAAACATCAAAAATGAAAACAACAGCAATTACAATCACAGCTAAAACAACAAACTGTTATGGGGAAAGAGATGTGATATCATAATTATTCTATTATTTATCTAAAAGTCCACTTTTTAAGAAAAGATAATGTAATATGCAAATATTAAAAATTATTTTTCATACACAGAAAAAAAAGTCCCTGGAGATCAGATGATAGATTTAGAGATAAATATTTTAATCACCTCTGATTGACATGTTCATAAAACTAAAGAAAACTATGCAAAATAATTAAAACAAAGTATGAAACTCTGTTTTACCAACTGATAGAAAATATTTTTAAAAACCAAATAGAAATTCTGAAGGGCAAAATTTAAATAACTGTAAATAAGATTAACTCCACGAGATTACCAACTTATTTTAGCTGTCAGAGGTAAGAACCAGTAAGTAAAGATTATCCACTTTGAGGAGCCACAGAACAGGAAGAAAAATAAGCAAAATCTCAGAGACCTGTAGGAAACCGTCAAACATACCTAAGTATGGATAACTGAAGTCCCAGAACAAGGGGCAATAGTAAAATAATGTTATCATTTATAAGTGATCCTTAATAAGATAAATGTCTGACTTCTTATCAGAAATCATTGGAGTCAGAAGACAGTGAGATGACATACTAAAAATGTGGGGAAGAAAAAGGCTAAGAAATCAAGAATTCTATGTCTAGCAAAACTACCCTTCAAAATGAAAGGGAATAATACCAGCTGCTGGCAAGAATGTAGAATAGGAGCTGTCATTCATTGCTGGTACAAATGCAAAATGGTACAGCCACTCTGGAATATAGTTTGGAAATTTCTTAAAAAGCTAAACACAGCCTTATCCTATGATCCAGCAATCACGCTCCTAGGTATTTACTCAAATGAGATTAACACTGATGTCAAAGCAAAACCTGCATATGAATGTTTATAGCAGCTATTTATAGTTTCCGTAACTGGAGGCAAGCAATATGTAAATGGA
This sequence comes from Papio anubis, assembly GCF_008728515.1. NCBI lineage: Eukaryota > Metazoa > Chordata > Mammalia > Primates > Cercopithecidae > Papio > Papio anubis. Next base: position 41,046,428 of record NC_044990.1, read on the forward strand.
TTTAAGAAAACCTGAAGTACTTCCACACAAGGAGATATTACATAGCAATAAAACCTATGAAGCCACAAAAAGACATAGAGGAAACTTAAATGGCTATTGCTAAATGAAAGAAGCCAGTTTGAAAGGCTACATTTTACTTCAATCATTTAAAGCTCTGGAAAAGACTGTAGTGACAATAAAATGATCAGTCATTGTCAGAGGTTTGGTGGCAAAGGGAGAGGTGCACAGAGGATAAAGAAGCACAGGGGAGTTCTAGGGTGATGAAACTATTCAGTATATTTTGATGGTGTATATTTAACATTATCCATTTTTCAAAATAGAAGAGTATACTTCAGCAAATAACATTGTATCAATATAGGCTCATCAATTGTTACAAATTTACAACACTAGAATAAAATGTTAATAGTATGAAGGACTCTGTGTTAAAGGACTTTTTAATTAATTTATTTATTTATTTTATGTATGCATTTATTTATTTATTTTGACAGTCTCACTTTGTTGCCTAGGCTGGAGCGCAGTGGTGTGATCTCAGCTCATCGCAACCTCCACCTCCTAGGTTCAAGCGATTGTCCTGCCTTAGCTTCTCGAGTAGCTGGGACTACAGGCCCCCACCACTATGCCCAGTTAATTTTGTATTTTTAGTAGAGACATGGTTTCACCATGTTGACCAGGCTGGTCTCAAACTCCTGACCTCTGGTTATCCTCCAATCTCAGCCTCCCAAAGTGCTGGAATTACAGGCGTGAGCCACCCGGTCCGGCCTTTCTTTAATTTTTTCAATAAAGGGGAAATAAAGACATTCTCACATAAACTAAAACAAAGGAAATTTGTCACAGAAGGAGTGCTCTTTAAGAAATACTAAAGGAAGTCCTTCAGGCTGAAAGAGAGGAGTAAATAGAGAGCACCGACAAGGTTAATTACATAGGTAAATATAACTGTAACTGATGTTTTACACAGTTGGTTACAAGACAGTCTAATGGACTTACAAAGTATAAATTTGTATGTCCAAAACAGTACAAAGGAGGGAGAGAAAAAAAAGTGTATCAGAGGAACATTTATATGTACTGTTTTAATTATTATTATTAATCTGAATTAGACTTTTTAAAAAGTTAAGAGGTGCATTAATATCCTGAGAAATGGCCAAGCACGGTGGCTCACGTCTGTAATCCCAGCACTTTGGGAGGGCGAGGTGGGCGGATCACCTGAGTGACGTCAGGAGTTTGAGAACAGCCTGGCCAACATGGTGAAGCCCTGTCTCTCCTAAAAATACAAAAAAATTAGCCAGGTGTGTTGGCAGGAGCCTGTAATCTCAGCTACTCAGGAGTCTGAGGCAAAAGAATCGCTTGAACTCAGGAGTCATAGGTTGCAGTGAGCCAAGACCGCGCCATTGTACTCCAGCCTGGGCAACAAGAGCGAAACTCCGTCTAAAAAAAAAAAAAAAAAAAATCCTGAGAAATGACTTAGAATATGATTAAAACATAGTTAATAAAAGAAACTTAAAATATACACCAAAAATAGGTAACACAAAATAAGGCAGCCACGGAGGTACAGAGGAAGGAAAAAAGCATGCCTTAGTGAAAAACATAGCATGTAAATAACAAATAGTTCTAATTGATAACCTATCAATAATTATATTTAATGTAAACAGTTTTGAGTAAATGCTAAGATTTTCAATCTGGATTAAAAGAAAAAGAAAACAGACTCTAATTATATGTTGTCTACAAGAGATGCACTTTATGTTCAGAGACCAATAAGTTGAAAGTCTTAATCAACTTAAGAGAACTGAGATATTCAAAGTATTTTCTCTGATTACAATGAAATAAAATTGGAAACTGATGGAAAGAAATTAGGGATCTCTGAAAATGTCTGGGAAATAACACTGTTCTAAATAACCCTTTTGTTAAAGAAGAAATTACAAGACAAATGAGAATCCACCACAACCAAATTTATGCTGCGTAAATAAACTGTGTTTGGAGCCAAATTTTAGATTTAAATGCTATAAAAAGTGTCAAGTTAACACACAAATCTGAATTTTTAAGTTGAGGTGGGGTGGAGCAAGATGGCGGAATAAGAGGCTGTATCAATTGTCCTCCCTGCAGGAATACCAAACTTAACATCTATCTACACACACAAAAAAGGAAACTTCATAAGGACTAAAAATTAGGTGAGCATTCAGAGCACCTGATTGTAACTTCATATTACTGAATGATGCACTGAAGAGAGCAAGAGAGACACTCTTGAATTGCTGACACTACCTCTTCCCATCCCCTGGCAGTGGCTGCGTGGCGAAGAGAGTCTGTATGCTTCGGGAGGCAGAACACACTGATGGTGAGACTTTGCACTGAATTCAGTGCTGCCTTGTTATAACAGAACCAGGCTATACTTAGCTCATGCCCGCCTAGGGAAGGAACATTTAAAACAGCCCTAGCGACACAGAGGGGAAGTGTCTGCCTTAGTTATTGGCACTTGGGTTCCAGCAAACCTCACAACATGAGTCCATATATAAACTTGAAAGACAGTCTAGGCCACAAGGACTGCAACTCCTAGATGAGTCGTAGTGCTGAGCTGGGCTTAGAGCAGCGGACTGTAGTGGGGGGCAGACAACATGCTGAGATACCAGCAACAGCGGCTAAGGGAGTGTTTGTGCCATATTTCCCCCAACCTCAGGCTGTACAGCTCACAGTTTCAAAAGAGACCCCTTCCTTCTGCTTGAGAAGAGGATAGGGAAGAGCAAAGATGACTTTTTCTTGCATCTTGGATACCAGCTAAGCCACAGTAGAATAGGATACTAAGAAAGGTCATGAGGCCCCCATTCCAGGCCCCAGCTCACAGACAACATTTCCATACACACCCTGGGCCAGAAGTGAGCCTGTTACCAAGAAGGGAAGAACCCATTCCTGGCAGGACCCACCACCTGCTTACTAAAGAGTCCTTGGGCCCTGAATAACCAGGAGAGATAAACAGGTAACTAGGTCATGGGCCTCGGGTGAGACTCTGAAACCTGCTAGCTTCAGTTGAGACACAGCACATACAAAGCTGTGGTGGCTCTGGTGAGAGACTCTATCTGCTTGAGAAAAGCAAAAGGAAAAGTAGTCTTTTTCTTATACCTTAGGAACTAGCTCAGCAAAAACAAAAACTTGTACCTTAGGAACTAGCTCCAGGCTTTGGCAATTGGATAGCGTTTATGAACCTGATGTGGGCCAGAGGGGAGCACCCTTCCCTGAACACTGAGTCCCAGGCCTGGCAACACTACCACTAGCTGACTGAAGAGCCCTTAGGGCTTAAGTGAACATTGACAGAAGCCTGTCAGTACTCTCCATGGGCCTGTGCTGGTGGTAGACATGCAGTGAGCCTCCTCTGCCTGTGGAAAGGAGAGAGAAGAGTGGGAAGAACTGCATCTTGTGGTTTGAGTGCCAGCTCAGCAGCAGCACAATAGGATACCAGGTAAATTTTTAAGGTTTTTGGCTCTAGTCCTTGTCTCCCGGATGGCATCTCTGGATTCGCCTAGGCCTGGGGCAATGCAGAGCACTTTGGGAAGACAAAACTACAAGTCTGTGTGGCTTCACCATGTTCTGATTGTACAGCCCTAGGACCTTGAGCAAACATAGGTGGTAGCCAGTTAGTGGTTACAGTGGGCTTTTGGCAAGATCCAGTGCTGCACTGGCTTTAGGTCTTACCCAGTGCAGTCGCAGTGGTGGTGGCCACAGGTGTTCTTGTGTCACCCCACCCCAGCTTCAGGCTACTCAGGACAAAGGAGACAGAGAGAGAGAGAGACACTCCATTTGTTTGGGGAAAAGTAAGAGAAGAAAACAAGAGTCTCTGTCTTGTAATACTGAGATTCTTCTGGACCTTACTCATGACCACCAAGGTGGTACCTCTACAAGACTGCTAGAACATGACATTATGGGGCTTGAGGTGCCCCCTAGGCAGATATGGCTTAGGTCACAACACCCAAGTCCTTTTAAATACTTGGAAAGCCTTCCTATGAAAAAGGTGTAAAAATAAGTCCAGACTACAAAGACTGCAATAAAGACAAAACTCTTCAGTGCCCGGACACAGATGAACATCTACAAATTTCAATATCATCTGGGAAAACCTGACCTTACACAAAGGAAATAAAAAAGGTGCCAGGGACCAACCCTAGAGAAACAGAGATATTTTACCCTTAAGACAGAGAATTCAAAATATTTTTTCGTAAAACTCAAAGAAATTCAAGATAGCATAAAGAAGAGATTCAGAATTCTTTCAGATAAATTTAACAAAGAGATTGAAATAATTAAAAAGAATCAAGCGAAATTCTGGAGCTGAAAAATGCAATTGACATACTGAGGTGATCAGAGTCTTTTAGTAGCAGTGTTGATTTAGTGAGCTGGAAGACAGGCTATTTGAAAATATGCAATCACAGGAGACAAAAGAAAAAATAATAATAAAAAAATGAAGCATGCCTACAGGATCAAGAAAATGTCCTCGAAAGGACAAATCTAAGAGTAATTGGCCTTAATGTGGAGGTAGAGAGAGAGAGTGGTAGAAAGTTTATTCAGTAACAGAGTACTTTCCAAACCTAGAGAAAGATATCAACATCCGAGCACAAGAATCTTATAGAACACCAAGCAGATTTAACCTAAGGAAGAGTACTTCAAAGCATTTAATAATCAAATTCCCAAAGGTCAAGGATAAAGAAAGGATCCTAAATGCAGCAAGAGAAAGAAAACAAATAAATTAATATGTGTGGCAGCAGACTTTCCAGTGGAAACCTTACAGGCCTCTTAAATGTTGATTATGTATTCTACAACTTTACTGAATTTTTTATCAGTTATAATCTTTTTATTTCAATGGACTCTTTAGTTGTTTTCAAATATAAGATCCAATCATCTGCAAACAAGGATAATTTGACTGCTTCCTTTCCAATTTGGATGACCTATATTTCTTTCTCTTGCGTGATTGCTCTAGCTAGGGCTTCCAGCACTATCTTGAATAACAGTGACGACAGTGTGCATACTTGTATATATATTTCTTATACAGGTATTGTAGACATCCTCTCTAGATTATCAAAAATCCATTTATGACCTTCCTTCTCTGTATGTCCATGTTTACCCATTGTTTAGCTACCAGTTATAAGTGAAAGCATGTAGTATTTGATTTTTTTGTTTCTGAGTTACTGGGGACTTCAAAAACGGGGAGATTCTGATGGGGGCAAGGACTGAAAATTATCTATTGAGCACGATGTTAACTATTTGGATGATGAGTACACCAACAGTTCAGATATCACCATTATGCAACATATTCATGTAACAAACCTTCATGTATACCCCCTGAATCCGTAAAAAGAAAATACATTGTTTAAAAAGACCTTTCTTCTTACTAGTAGAGACTTGATTTGCTTACATATAATTACCAAGGAAGTTTTATTGAACTAAGAGTAAAATTTGAATTGTGAAAACTAGAATCACAAGAACTTGTTTTGTGGTTACAGTACAAGCATCCATACATATTGGTAATAAAATAGGGGGAAAACTGAGATTTTAAGAATGCTAAGCAGAATAGAAAAGTAAAATTCATGGGATTATGATACTCAAAAGGTTGTCAGGATAATAACAACAATAAAGATGAAGTTCAAAATCTATGGGCTAACAACCGCAGTTAAAGATTGTGGAATAAAGGCATGTTTCACTCTTCTTGATTCTATAACACACAGAAAACAACAAAAGTAGTGTGAAGGAGATAAAATAATGATACCATTTATGAAAGGTTAAAATCACCACAAAAAAATGGTGACAATAAATGAAGAGTATCTATTATTGGTTCTTAAATCAGGGAGAATGGACAACGGTGACTTATAAAAGTCTGATAATGTTTTGAAATGTAAGTGAACATTGCTAAAAGTCTCAATAAATTATTTGTTTCTACATAAAATGATATATTCTAGAAGGAACTGAAAGGGCCACAGGAAGCGGAATACTGTAGTACTATCCCTATAGTACTATTTCCACATTACCACACTAAAATATGAATGTAACAGGCTAAGATTAAAATTAAGCTACCTAGATATTATATATTTAAATTCTATGATTCATAACTTTAAACTTCAAAAGGTGCTTGGAGAAGTAAGAGGAATTTCGGAATAATCACAGACATCACCTGCAGCTGCTGATCAAAGTCAGTAGTGGTAAGCACAAAATATTTTAAGACCAAAAAAAAAAAAAGAAAAAAAACAATTATTGTCCTTTTTCCAATTGTTTTCAGTAACTTAGAATACTTTTTCATAAAACATTCTGAATTCTGAGCTTTTGAATTATTTCCTGTCTTTTAGATGGCAATAAAATTAAACTAAGAGGTATAGAAATAACATTTCACAAATGCTTCTTAATAAATGGAAACATTGATCCTAGAAAAGAAAGAGTAGATTTCAAGAAGACACAACAGTTGAAAAGTAAACTGATAGAGCTCTAAAATACATAAATAAATGAGCAGATAAATTAACAAACTCCAATTATGGGAAATACATCCACAGAGCAGACAAAAGTAAAATCTAATAAAAAACAGTCCTGAAGAAAATATTAGATATGAATCACAGACAATTCCATAAATATAGAATTGGTGTTTCTAAAAAGAAAAAGTAAATGATATTAAATAGTTTTCCACACATTTTAACATATGCATATATACATATATAATAAACCAGTAAATGTGTTTTTTTAAATGTTTCTGAGTATAGAAAATCTGCAAAATTATTACACATTCATTTTATGAGGCTACTATAATGATGACATAACTACTAACAAATATGTAATAAAAACAGAAATTAGGGGCCAAAAATGATTTTCAGAAGTCCAAATGACAAAAAATAATTCTAATAAGATGTTAGAATAGGTAGATAACATGAGACTTTAGCAAAAATTAAAAAGACTGAAATTACCTACTCTTAGAGCATATGCACCTAAATGGTCACTTTCACACAATGCTGATAATACTAAAAAATATGTAACATCATTTAGTAAGGCGTTTGAATGTTTTTAAGCAAAAATTCAAATTAATATGTTTTGCTCTATATGGATACAAAGATTTATACACACAAGGTTTTAAAATTATTAAATTATTGCTCAGAATCACCTTGGTACAAAGCAATAAAACAATCTGAGTATCCATTAATTGGATATCTACCTACAATCTTGGAATTGTTATTTTAAAAATATAGACTCTGTATTATATTTGATATATCTAGCAAATATTTATGACACACCAGGCAAGCAAAATAAAAAAAAAAAGAACACGCATGAATTTAATGACAAACATGAGATAACATTCCCAATTCCACTCTGTGAGCTTCCTGAGGATTGCTTCATCCTATTCCTCAGGGAAGCCCTCCCCTCAATTCTGTGTTCCTTTTCTATGGCTTACCCATATTCACCAAAAATACATTAATACTTTTTTTTCACTAAATATAATTTATTTAAGATTTGGGTAGATTAAATAGTTTCACCTTGTGTGGATATATCAAATTTTATCATTTCATTCTCTTTAATTGTTCTCAGGTTTTTAATGTTATAAATAAATTTATGAAAATTGTTGTGTATATTTTCTTGCAAATAAATATGAGAGAACTTCAGGGATACACCTTTAAGAATAGACTTAGTGGAAATGGAACAATAGAGTACTTCTAAGCATGAAGTGTAATAACCCTCTATGTCAGGATTTAAAAATGCTTTTAAGAATAAAGAAGTTACAGCAACATATTATTTAATTCCCATCACATGTATTTCATATCATAGAAGAAATGTTATCATAAGTTAAACCATCACTGAAACACTAAAGAATTACCGCAAATCTCTCTAAATTTGCCAGTGTAAAGAGGCTCATGAGAACATTTTACAACTTTCGAGGAATACATATTATGTGCCTTTTTATTTTATTAAAGACACAGAGTAAAATGTGTCATGTTCTAACTACTTTAATGACACCAAGTTTTTATACCAAAACTTTAAAAAATTGTACAAAGAAAAGTAAATAAATGAAATTGTTTAAATAGACCAAAAGCACTTAATTTTTAGTAATTCTTCATGATACAATCTTGCAGATTTTTCACCCATACAAAAATAAATTCCCATTGAATTTCATAAACATTACTAATAAAACAATAAAGCTTTGAAGAATAACATAGAAGAACATATTACTAACAGTGGATTAGGCAAAGATTCTGTAAACAAAACAGGTGAAAATGATAAGCATAAGCTGTGCAACAATTGATTATTTATCAAATGAAAGCATTAAAACAGTAAAAATACAATTCAAAATTTAAACAGATATTCTCATAATACATACGACAAGGTACTTTTATACAAATTATAGCTTAGAATCTTCAAACAATTAATAAGAAAAAGACTTAGATATTTGCAAAGAGGAAGTATAATTGACCAAATACCTGTGAAAATATGCTCATATTACTTAGGCATTGAAAATCCAAAGTAAATCTTCATGAAAGAGCATCAATGGCAACAATAAAAAAATGGAATATCTCATGTATTAGTAAAGAACAGCCAGAGCTCTTATATTTGTGTAGAGAAAGTAAATTGATACAACCTCTTTGAAAAATTGTTTGGTATCATCAATTGAAGGCGGACATGAGCCTGCTCTGTGGCCCAACAATTTCACTCCAATAATATATAAAGTAGACATGAAAAAATACATTTCACAAACATATGCCAGAATGTTCATAGCAATGCTATTTAAAATAGACAAAAATTGGAAACTATTCAATATCCATCAAAAGTAATATTCCAAAGGAAATAACATAGAACATTAAGAATAAACAAATAAAATGTTGACTTAAAAGAAGTAGACACAGATTAGTACATACTAATATATAATGTATATGGGGTACAACTGTGGAGACATAAATGTATGATAACAGATGTTAAGATAGTACTTACCCTGGAAGCAATAGCAGCTGCAACCAAACACAATCAGGTTTCCTAGTTGATAAAGTCAGTTTCCACCATGTACACTATGAAGTAACAGGAAACCAGTACATTTATATATCTTCCCACCACTCTATTCTTAGGTCTTTTAATCTGTATCAATATTATTAATGGGATATGAATAATCTATATCAGGTGTCCCCAACCCCCGGGCCACAGACCGATTGGTCCATGGCCTGCTAGGAACCCGGCCGCAAAGCAAGAAGTGAGCAGTGAGTAAGTGAACGAAACTTCATCAGTATTTACTGCTTCTCCCTGTCACTTGCATTACCGCCTGAGCTCCACCTCCGTTCAGATCAGTAGCAGCATTAATTGTGAACTGCTCATGCGAGGGATATAGGTTGCACGCTCCTTATGAGAACCTAATGCCTGATGATCTGTCACTGTCTCCTGTTACTCCCAGATGGTACCATCTGATTGCATGAAAACAAGTGCAGGGCTTCTACTGATTCTATATTATGGTGAGTTGTATAATTATTTCCTTATATATTACAATGTAATAATAATAAAAGTAAAAGTGCACAATAAATGTAATGCACCCGAATCATCCTGAAACCATTCCCCCAACTCGTCCGTGGAAAAATTGTCTTCCATGAAACTGTTCCTGGTGCCAAAAAGGTTGGGGACTGCTGATGTGGATTATCACACGAATCTGTATTATTATCAATATTAGTACTCATCATTCAGCAATTGAGAGAACATAGTTTACAAATTTAGCAAAACTGTAGATCTGAGAATTATTAATCCTCTAAATCTAATTTGTATTTATGGACTACTACACACACTGCACAAAATGCACTATTTTCAAATATACGTGGTATATTCACCAAGATAGATCATGCAATGATCCATAAGCTAATTCTTAGTTAAGTAAGATAATTGAAAACATGGTAATTGAATCCTGACAGACAAATACAACTTTAGCGTGGGCTCACAGTCCAAAGAGAGCTATATAAGGAGGGTATAAACTTTGCCTTAGACATTTTTGAGACCTCTTTTTTGCCATAAATTGTGCATTATTACCCATGTTTCATTCAGAATAAAATTCTAATTATAAAATATTTTGTTTGCAGCTTTACATTAACTTTTCCAGTATATATTTTGATCTTTATGAACAGTGCACTGATACTAAAATATCTTTAGTCAGATTCTCTTATATTTTCTAGTATTGATCATGGGAACCTCTCTGTTCCTCTTTTCTATTCTATTCAGCCATTAAGACACAACACAAATTGGATGTTCTTTTAATAAAATTGTATTGTCTTTCTTGAGCCTACAATGGAAGATGTCTCCTTTCCCTGCTTGAATGTATATATACCATAAAAATAATACTGTGACTATATTTTTGTAACTGATACTTTCATTGTTTATCCCTTTCTCTGTTAACCTCTTGATTGTTTTGATTATTGCTGCCTCCCATTGTTTACCCAGACCCTGGACTGTGGCAAATACTCAGTAGACACCTATTGAATTGAGTTATAACTTAACAATGTTTATTATTTTAAAATGAAATATTTAATGATCAAGGAACATAGCATATGCAGGGACTTTTTATTTTATTTTCTTCTCATCAAATATGCCTGATAACTAAGATAACATTTCTTAGTAAGTATTGAATTTCAGCAAGTTAAAGTAGGTTATATTCAATTTTAATACTACCATCAAAAATGTTAGTCAACTAAATTACTCATTATCTGAAAGCCTACTACATACCAGACACAGGATCTAGGATAATCTTTTCAAGTGTCAGGAAAAAAAAAAACAAAAAAACAAAAAAACAAAAACAAAAAACAAACAACTTGTAAGGTGAACCAAATTTCCTTAATATTCAATATTCTTTCTAAGCTGCAAAATTTTTTAAAGCAAGATGTGCAATATATAAGTTACAAATTCTTACTGTCTTTTTTCTAGAAATGATTACCATGACCTTTTTTGTAACTTTTTTATATCTCTCTTGATTTCAACATGATGTTATAAAAATGTTAAAATGCTGACAAAATTTATTGGTACTACATTCAGGTAACATCTAGGAAGCTCCATAAACTCATGAATAATATGATGTAACTGCTCATGAATACTGAGTACAGTATATTATCTGATACATTCCTTATGAGAAAATATAGAACACTATAAATAGCGCCTGACTTTTTATTAGTTCAATTAAAGAAATTTATTCTCTAATCTGAGAGTAATTATTTTCATTGGTATTTTGTTGAAATATTTTTCTCCTGGATTTCCGAGACTAACTTACTGTGGTGTATTAGCTTCCTATTGCTACTGTAACAAATTACTACAAAATTTGTGTCTTAAAACAGCACAAATGTATCATCTTACAGTTCTGAAGGTCAAAAGTATGAAGTATAAATTACAGGTTAAAATCAAGGCATCAAGAGAGTTGTGTTCCTCCTAGAGATACTACGGAATAATCCACCATTGACATTTTCAGCTTTTACAGAAAACCTGCATCCCATGGCCCATGGCACTTTCCTGCATTTTAAGTGCATTACTTTGTGCATCAAATATGTTTCCTTTATCTTTCTGATTCTCACCCTTCTCCCTGAATCTCCTTCTTCTTAAAAGAACTCCCATGATTCCATTGGGTCCACTCGGACAGTCCAGCATAATCTTCCTGTATCAGCATCTTTAGCTTAATCTAACTACAAAGTTCCCGTATCAGTTTGCGCGGGCTGCCATAACAAACTACCACAGAATAGGTGGCTTAAACAACAAAAATTTACTCTCTTACAGTTCTGGAGGCAAAAAGACAAAGAGCAAGGTGTTGGCAAATTTGAATTTTCCTGAGGCCTCTCTTCTTGGCTTGCAGGTGTCATCTTCTTGTTCCATCCTCGCATGGTCTTTGCTACTTGCATGCATCTCTGCTGTTTTCTCTCCTGTCAAATTTCCTCTTTTTATAAGGAAAACAGATTGGATTAGGCCCCATGCTGACAGCCACATTCTAATTTCATAACATCTCTAAAGGCCATGTTTCTAAATATAATTACATTCTGAAGTACTGGGTGTAGGGATGCAACATACAAATTTAGGAGGAATATAATTCAGCCTAATATAATTCAACAAGTTCTTTTTAACATATGAGGTAATATACTCACAGGCTCCAGGGATATATTTGGGAAACCATTATTCCATTTACCACATATGATTTCTATAACTACTTGCCATCTAAAAGTTAAACTTATTTAACTACTCAAGTCCAGAAAGGTGATGACTTTTAGAAGACACAAGTCTCTTCTAGGTTTTGCGTTCCTATTCTGATATCTCTTTTTCAACAAGTATTATTGCCATTATTACTTAATTGCAACATATTAGATAAAAGGTTGAAAGTTTGTTTCAGCAGTCAAAAATTTATTTTTCTTAATGTTGATTTCAGAATTAAAAGCCTAATTACAAGTAAGCTTTTTATTATACTTCATTTTGTAGTGTAAATTTTTAACTTTTTTGATTTAAAATAGACTAGAGGTATATGCCTTAGAAATTTGAGAAACCAATGCAATTTTGTGTATTTTTCATTTTTTATTAATACATTGAGCATATTAGCAACTTATTCTAATGAGCATTTTCTTCATTCAACTTTTTTATCTCTAGAGAAGTTGTCTTGATATTCCAATTCACTATATTCTTACTAATTACTACAAATGAAGGTAGGCAATTTATCTTTGACTGTTTTCTAATTAAAAATATATTTCAAAAATGAGCAACATTTGGCCAGTTCTCATTGGGTCCTTCAATAGCTATTCTTAATCATATTTCAATTTATGTGGTTAAATTATTTTCTGGTGTTTTGTAATGCCATACTAACACACATGGCTATCTCAATAAAACAAACAAGCAAATAAAACACTCTATTTTTTTGACAGTGTCATCTCATTCAAACTGGCATCATGTATTTGTTAGAATTTATTTTCTCTCCCCTCAAAATGTTACACTTTATATCCAAGGGATCATTTAAACACCTTAGGCAGTGATAGAATACAGTAAATACAACTTTAGTGTCATAGATAGAGTTCAGCATCACTAGGGGCCTTATTAGTAAGGCATGCTATATTTAATGTTCTTCAATTAGTGCTTAGTACTGTTAAATTTCATAGTATTTCTTGGTTGATAGCAATAAGTCAGTAGAGTGAATTCCCAAAACATTAAAAAATTTTAAGAAGTTGTTATTTGTATATGTATATTTTAAAATAGAAATGCCCACTTATAAATGTTAATTCCAAAAATTAGTATCTAAATATTTATTATTACTGTGTATTTACTGGTTTTGCAAAATGCGTTTGGTTTCCTTTAATTGAATGACCTTGTCAAGAGTCGAAAATTCCATTTTGAAGTATGTTTCAACAACAGTACAAAGGCTTTTGTTTTCACTTACTTTAAAATTTGAAGGGACTTCAGGGTATATTTTGTAGACAGTTACATTATAAACTCCAACTGGATTTATATATTATAGTGGAAGTACTGTATATACTGTCTTCAATAGGTATTTCCACATGCCTTTGTTGTACTGACATTATTATTATAATGTATTTAACTCAAGAACAGAGTATTTTAGCAAACCTAACAACAAAAGCTGCTAGGGCATCTTAGCATTTTCATTATTTTCTTGATTAGATGCCACATCTGAATCAATTAAAATTTCATGTGGCAATCTAACTTAATTGTTAGGGACACTAACATGAGCCAGTTAGCTTTTTGAATGTGATTGCTTGCAGGAAAGTGGAACTAGTAGTGTCCTAGCAGCTAGAAGGTCAAGGTAATTTGGATGTTGACATTATGCCTTTATCAGAGCTGAAGATTGAACTTGTAAACTAATACAATCTAAACCCATGCATGGCTGCACATTCTCAACAAAATTATATTTAATAGTTCGATTTTGAGTCTGGAACTGATAAAAATTTTCGAATCAATATTCCACAAATTTAATGTTTACTTATTAAAAACAACAGATAACCAAAAGTATAATTGTCTTAGGAAAGTTTATATATTTTCAAAATATTTTTTAAAAGACTATTAAAATAAAATTTAAGATCAATAACAATTAATTGACCTTAACTTATAAATATTAACAATGGCAATAAATATAAGCCATGTGTGGACAGGACACATATGATATGGATCATTTTTTATTCAAAAGTTTGGTTTTAACCAAATGGAATCATTTATGTCAAATGTATGATTAAATTATATTTTCACTAATGGTGAGATTGAAGCATAATTTTTATTTGAACGCTTCATTTCTTGATGTTTGTTTTCATTTTTAGTTACTGTAAAATTTAAAACAAAATTTTAAAAACCATATGTATAAAAATAATAAAAATACTAAAGACTTGATAAAAATCCATGTTTTCTTATTTTATCTTTTTTATGAATACAAATTACATATGAATGGGTACTTTTGTTCTCTCTAAAGGAAAATGATTCAACATTCTCCAGCTTATAGTTTACTTAGATTTTCATTATTTTCTCAGTAATAAAACTGATTGAATCAAATACAATATCTTGGAATAAAATATACCCTGAAATTATACTGAAAAGTAAGTGTAATAGTCTCATATGAACAACAAGGCATGTACTGTTCAAATCAGAAAATTATTTTTCTTTCTTTTACTAACTAAATTGCACACCATCGAGTAACACACTTACTTCTTGCTAAAATCTTTACTAAGTAAACTGTACATGTAACTCATAATTCATTGAAAGGGAAGTTTTATGAAATGGATAATGTCCATTGGCCTGCACAATTGAGTCCCAAAATGTGATGGATCTAGGCCTGTCTTGAGCAATGAGAAACAAATTTGCAACTGCTTCAAAACATTAGTTTTTAGCTGAGAGACAGAGAGAAAGAAAGAAACTGTTGGAGAGAGAAATAAGATAAAATTTTTATAAATAATCTTATACAACTTATGTATTATTTTAATGCTCAGGAACACACAGATTAATTAACTTAACTTGTTTATGTTTCAGAATTTTATTTTAAAAATTCTGTTTAGAATTTTGCTGATTAAGGTCTAATTATTTGAGGCTATATGTGTGTCCAAATACGGCAGTGCCTATTGACTATATTAACACTTCATAATTACAGTATGTTAAATAATACAGTATTTCAGAAATCAAAGTAGTCTTAAGACCATTTATTTATATGAAATGACAAAACTGCCAATACTGTTAATGAATTGAAACTATTTACATGCAAATATAAATATGAAGATGTAAAATGCAAGTTATACAACATTGATTACAATATTTAGAGCAAGTAAACTATGCTCATTTGAATGTCTATAGAAAATATTCACCTAAACATTAGATGTAATCATTCACAATAGCCAAGATATGGAAACAACCTAAATGCCCATCATAAAGGAATAAAGGAAATGTGGTATACATACACAATAGTGTATTATTCGGCATTTAAAAAGAAGAAAATCCTGACATTTGTAACAATATGAATAGGCTTGGAGAATATTTTGCTAAATGGAATAAGTTAGACACAGAAAGACAAATATTATGTGGAATTTTTTTTTTCTGTGAGTTCATAGTTTTTTTATTAGATTTGCAAACTTTTTGATCATTTTTTCAAAGATGTTGCTTTCCCCCTTCTCTCCTTTGAATTCTTTTTTTTTCTTTTTTTATTATACTTTAAGTTCTAGGATATTTATGTATGTGGAATTTAAAACAGTCAAACTCATGAAACAGAAAGTAGAACTTTGCTGCCAGGGTCTGGGAGGAGGTTGTAATGAGGAGGTGTTGGTAAAAGAGTGTAAACATTCAGGCGTGCAAGATAAATAAGTTCTGTAGAGCTACTGTACAAGATAGGGCCTACGACCAAAAATATTGCATTGTATACACAAAAATTTGCTAAGAGAGATCTTACATAAAAGAAAGAAACAATACAACAACATAAAACCAAAGGGGGAAGAAGGAAACTTTTGGAGATGATGGATAAATTTCTGGCATTGCTTATGATGGTGATTTCATGGGTGTAGACTTATCTTCAAACACATCAAACGGTATACAATAAGTCTTTATAGATTTTTGTATGTCAATACGATCTCAATATAGATGCTAAAAAATCGACTGTAGCTACCTTTGGTTGTTAAAATTTTAGAATTTTAGTAGTGCTTCATATTTCTGAAGGATAATGTGTAAGATTCCTTATCTTTCAGGATTATTGTAAAACATGCAATAAAGTGATCTGGGAGCAGAAGAGTCCAAAATTACTTCGATAGTTAAAATGTTTAAACTCAAATCCTGTTCAAGTTGTTCTTCTTTTCCTTCTTCCTGTACTAAATTCCTAAAGATCTTTTTCCGCAGAAAAAAAATCCATAATGATATAAAATTGAGCCAGAATTGATTGTAGATGTTATCATAGACTGCCTTGAAGACAGACATAAGCTTACTAATACAAAAAAGCCTAGCCCAAAAGCAACATATTGATCAATATATTTTTGTATTATAATACTAATACTTGTCAGACACACAATTTTATACTTTCGGCCCAGATAGCCCAATGGGGTTTTAAATATGGAATTATGTGGTGGCATTAGCCAACAGGGATCAGTTTCTACATAATGATTTTTGTTATAGAGAAATCAAAGATAAATCTGAACAGAGTAGCACAAAGTTTAGGCTAAGTCGTATAACTTGTTTATTTTAAGGTATCTAAAGTTGAGGCAGTCTGTATATACAAACCATTTGTTTTATAGCTGTATTCAAAACTCTATTTTTGTGAAAACTTGGAAACAAAGAGTCTTGAGTTTTGTTACTGTGAGGAGAATTTCCCTTTGTCTCAGGTTTAATGACTGCATATTTTTGGCTGTCAGGCAGGCCCATCACTGTGTTTGCCACTTGACACCACAAATTATTAATTAATACCAATTTCCCAGGACACCAACTGATTTTCTACAAGAAGCATTTTCAAAAGAAGCTGGGTACTAAGAAGGAATAAGATTATTAGTTAGAAAAAACTGGGGGGGTGGAGCAAGATGGCCTAATAGGAACAGCTCCAGTCTCCAGCTCCCAGCGCCAGCGACACAGAAGACAGGTGATTTCTGCATTTTCAACTGAAGAACTGGGTTCATCTCACTAGGGAGTGCCGGACAATCTGTGCTGGTCAGCTGCTGCAGCCCGACCAGTGAGAGCTGAAGCAGGGGGAGGCATTGCCTCACCTGGGAAGCGCAAGGGGAAAGGGAATCCCTTTTCCTAGCCAGGGGAACTGAGACACACAACACCTGGAAAATCGGATAACTCCCACCCCAATACTGTGCTTTACCAAGGGTCTTAGCAAATGGACACACCAGGAATTATATACCACACCTGGCCGAGAGGGTCCCACGTCCATGGAGCCTCCCTCATTGCTAGCACAGCAGTCTGCGATCTAAGGGCAAGGCAGCAGCAAGGCTGGGGGAGGGGTGCCCGCCATTGCTGAGGCTTAAGTAGGTAAAAAAGCAGCTGGGAAGCTCAAACTGGGTGGAGCTCACAGCAGCTCAAGGAAACCTGCCTGTCTCTGTAGACTCCACCTCTGGGGACAGGGCACAGCTAAACAACAACAACAACAACAACAAAAAAGCAGCAAAAACCTCTGCAGATGCAAACGACTCTGTCTGACAGCTTTGAAGAGAAAAGTGGATCTCCCAACACGGAGGTTGAGATCTGAGAATGGACAGACTGTCTGCTCAAGTGGGTCCCTGACCCCTGAGTAGCCTAACTGGGAGACATCCCCCACTAGGGGCAAACCAGCACCCCACACCTCACATGGTGGAGTATACCCCTGAGAGGAAGCTTCCAAAGCAAGAATCAGACAGGTACACTCGCTGTTCAGCAATATTCTATCTTCTGCAGCCTCTGCTACTGACACCCAGGCAAACAGGCTCTGGAGTGGACCTCAAGCAATCTCCAACAGACATACAGCTGAGGGTCCTGACTGTTAGAAGGAAAACTAACAAACAGGAAGGACACCCACACCAAAACCTCATCAGTACGTCACCATCATCAAAGACTAGAGGCAGATAAAACTACAAAGACGGGGAAAAAGCAGGGCAGAAAAGCTGGAAATTCAAAAAATAAGAGCGCATCTTCCCCTCCAAAGGAACGCAGCTCATCACCAGCAATGGATCAAAGCTTGACGGAGAATGACTTTGACGAGATGAGAGAAGAAGGCTTCAGTCCATCAAACTTCTCAGAGCTAAAGGAGGAATTACGTATCCAGCACAAAGAAACTAAAAATCTTGAAAAAAGAGTGGAAGAATTGATAACTAGAATAATTAATGCAGAGAAGGCCATAAACGAACTGACAGAGATGAAAACCATGGTACGAGAAATACGTGACAAATGCACAAGCTTCAGTAACCGACTCGATCAACTGGAAGAGAGTATCAGCAATTGAGGATCAAATGAATGAAATGAAGCGAGAAGAGAAATCTGAAGAAAAAAGAAGAAAAAGAAATGAACCAAGCCTGCAAGAAGTATGGGATTATGTAAAAAGACCAAATCTACGTCTGATTGGGGTGCCTGAAAGTGAGGGGGAAAATGGAACCAAGTTGGAAAACACTCTTCAGGATATCATCCAGGAGAACTTCCCCAACATAGTAGGGCAGGCCAACATTCAAATTCAGGAAATACAGAGAACGTCACAAAGATACTCCTCGAGAAGAGCAACTCCAAGACACATAATTGCCAGATTCACCAAAGTTGAAATGAAGGAAAAAATCTTAACGGCAGCCAGAGAGAAAGGTCGGGTTACCCACAAAGAGAAGCCCATCAGACTCACAGCAGATCTCTCAGCAGAAACTCTACAAGCCAGAAGAGAATGGGGGCCAATATTCAACATTCTTAAAGAAAAGAATTTTCAACCCAGAATTTCATATCCAGCCAAACTAAGTTTCATAAGTGAAGGAGAAATAAAATCCTTTACAGATAAGCAAATGCTTAGAGATTTTGTCAACACCAGGCCCACCTTACAAGAGACCCTGAAGGAAGCACTCAACATGGAAAGGAACAACCGGTACCAGCCATTGCAAAAACATGTCAAAAAGTAAAGACCATTGAGGCTAGGAAGAAACTGCATCAACTAACGAGCAAAATAACCAGTTAATAGCATAATGACAGGATCAAGTTCACACATAACAATATTAACCTTAAATGTAAACGGACTAAATGCTCCAATTAAAAGACACAGACTGGCAAACTGGATAAAGAGTCAAGATCCATGAGTCTGCTGTATTCAGGAGACCCATCTCACATCCAGAGACATACATAGGCTCAAAATAAAGGGATGGAGGAAGATCTACCAAGCAAATGAAGAACAAAAAAAAAGCAGGGGTTGCAATGCTAGTCTCTGATAAAACAGACTTTAAACCATCAAAGATCAAAAGAGACAAAGAAGGCCATTACATAATGGTAAAGGGATCAATTCAACAGGAAGAGCTAACTATCCTAAATATATATGTACCCAATACAGGAGCACCCAGATTCATAGAGCAAGTCCTTAGGACTTACAAACAGACTTATACTCCCATAAAATAATAATGGGAGACTGCAACACCCCACTGTCAACATTAGACAGATCAATGAGACAGAAAGTTAACAAGGATATCCAGGAATTGAACTCATCTCTGCAGCAAGCAGACCTAATAGACATCTACAGAACTCTCCACCCCAAATCAACAGAATATACATTCTTCTAAGCACCATATCGCACTTATTCCAAAATTGACCACAAATGTACAAGAACATAAATTAAAACAAACTGTCTCTCAGACCACAGTGCAATCAAACGAGAACTCAGGACTAAGAAACTCAATCAAAACCGCTCAACTACATGGAAACTGAATAACCTGCTCCTGAATGACTACTGGGTACATAACGAAATGAAGGCAGAAATAAAGATGTTCTTTGAAACCAATGAGAACAAAGATACAACATACCAGAATCTCTCAGACATATTTAAAGCAGTGCGTAGAGGGAAATTTATAGCACTAAATGTCCACAAGAGAAAGCTGGAAAGATCTAAAATTGACACTCTAACATCACAATTAAAAGAACTAGAGAAGCAAGAGCAAACACATTCAAAAGCTAGCAGAAGGCAGGAAATAACTAAGATCCAAGCAGAACTGAAGGAGACAGAGACACAAAAAACCCTCCAAAACATCAATGAATACAGGAGGTTTTTTTTGAAAAAATCAACAAAATTGATAGACTGCTAGCAAGACTAATAAAGAAGAAAAGAGAGAAGAATCAAATAGATGCAATACAAAATGATAAAGGAGATATCACCACCGACCCCACAGATATACAAACTACCATCAGAGAATACTATAAACACCTTTATACAAATAAACTAGAGAATCTAGAAGAAATGAATAATTTCCTGGACACTTACACTCTCCCAAGACTAAACCAGGAAAGAAGCTGAATACTGAATAGACCAATAGCAGGCTCTGAAATTGAGGCAATAATTAATAGCCTGCCAACCAGAAAAGTCCAGGACCAGATGGATTCGCAGATGAATTCTGCAAGCCACGAGGAGGAGCTGAGTACCATTCCTTCTGAAACTGTTCCAATCAATAGAAAAAGGGAATCCTCCTAACTCATTTTATGAGGCCAACATCATCCCTGATACAAAGCCTGGCAGAGACACAACAAAAAGAAATTTTAGACCAATATCTCTGATGGTGTCGATGCAAAATCCTCGATAAAATACTGGTAGAATTGAATCCAGCAGCGTGCGAAAGCATCGCCATGATCCAAGGGCTTCATCCCTGGGATCTAAGGCTGGTTCAACATATCAAAATCAATAAATGTAATCCAGCATATAAGAAAGCAGAGGGAGCCAAGACCAAAAACCATGATTATCTCAATAAAAGATGCAGAAAAGGCCTTTGACAAAATTCAACAGCCTTTCATGCTAAAAGCTCTCAATAAATTCGGTATTGATGGAACGTATCTCAAAATAATAAGAGCTATTCATGACAAACCCACAGCCAATATCATACTGAATGGGCAAAAACTGGAAAAATTCCTTTGAGAGCGGCTGGGAACAGGGATGCCCTCTCTCACCACTCCTATTCAACATAGTGTTCGAGTTCTAGCTAAGAACCCAATCAGGCAAGAAAAGAAATCAAGGAGGTTCAGTTAGGAAAAGTCAAATTGTCCCTGTTTGCAGATAGACATAGTTGTATCTTTAGAAAACCCCATTTCTCAGCCAGAATCTCATGGCTGTTAGCAAGCTTCAGCAAAGTCTCAGGATACAAAATTAATGTGCAAAAATCACAAGCATTTTTACACCAGTAACAGACAAACAGAGAGCCAAATCATGGAATGAACTTCCATTCACAATTGCTTCAAAGGAATAAAATACCTAGGATTCCAACTTACAAGGGATGTAAGGACCTCTTCAAGGAGAACTGCAAACCGCATCAGTAAAATAAGGGGACTGTGTGAAGAACATGCCATGCTGTAGATAGGCAGAATCAATATCGTGAAATGGCCATACTACTGCCCAAGGTGATTTATGGGTTAATGCCATCCCCCATCAGCTATCATTAAGGTTTCTTCACAGAATTGGATAAAACTGCTTTAAAGTTCATATGGAACCAAAAAAGAGCCCGCTCTCCAAGACAATCCTAAGTCAAAGAACAAAGCTGGAAGCATCATATACCTGACCTTTAAACTATATTACAAAGGCAACAGTAATCAAAACAGCATGGTACTGGTACCAGCAAAGTCAGACCAATGGAACAGAACAGAGTCCTCAGAAATAATACCACCGAAATCTACAGCCATCTGATCTTTGACAGACATAGGAAAAACAAGAAATGGGAAAAGTTCCCTGTTTAATAAATAGTGCTGGGAAAATCGGCTACAGCCATAAGTGAAAGCTGAAACTGGATCCTTTCCTTACTCCTTATACGAAATTAATTTCAAGATGGATTAGAGACTTAAATGTTAGACTGTAGCATAAAACCCTAGAAGAAAACCTAGGTAATACCATTCAGGCCGCATAGGCATGGGGCGGAACTTCATGTCTAAAAAACACCAAAGCAATGGCAGCAAATAAAAATTGACAAATGGGATCTAATTAAACTAAGAGCTTCTACTGGCAAAAGAAAACTATCATTAAAATTGAACAGGCAACCCAACCCTAGAGATGGGAGAAAATTTTGCAATCTACTCATCTGACAAAGGGCTAATATCAGAACCTACAAAGAACTCAAACAAATTTACAAAGAAAAAACAAACAACCCCATCAAAAAGTGGGCAAAGGATATGAACAGACATTTCTCAAAGAAGACATTCATACAGCCAACAGACACATGAAAAAATGCTCATCATCACTGGCCATCAGAGAAATGTAAATCAAAACCACAATGAGATACTATCTCACACCAGTTAGAATGGCAATCATTTAAAAGTCAGGAAAACAACAGATTGTTGGAGAGGCTGTGGAGAAATAGGAACACTTTTACACACTGTTGGTGGGGATTGTAAACTAGTTCAACCATTATGGAAAACAGTATGGTGTTTCCTCAAAGATCTAGAACTAGAAGTACCATGTTAGCCATCCCATTATGGGGTATATACCCAAAGGATTATAAATCATGTTGCTATAAAGACAAAGATGCACACATATGTTTATTAGGCACTATTCACAATAGCAAAGACTTGGAATCAACCCAAATGTGCATCGAGCAGACTGGATTAAGAAAATGTAGCACATATACAGCATGGAGATACTATGCAGCCATAAAAAAGGATGAGTTTGTGTCCTTTGTAGGAACATGGATGCAGCTGGAAACCATCATTCTCAGCAAACTATCACAAGAACAGAAAACCAAACAACGCATGTTCTCACTCATAGGTGGGAACTGAACAGTGAGATCACTTGGACTTGGGAAGGGGAACATCACACACCAGGGCCTATCATGGGGAGGGGGTTGTGGGGAAGGATTGCATTGGGAGTTATACCTGATGTAAATGATGAGTTGATGGGTGCTGACGAGTTGATGGGTGCAGCACCAACATGGTACAAGTATACATATGTAACAAACTTGCATGTTATGCCCATGTACCCTAGAACTTAAAGTATAATAATAATAATAATAATAATAATAATAATAATAAAAAGGAAAAAACTCTGAACTTCCACATTTCTTAACCTAATTCAAAATGGGAATATAGTTGGGTAAGATGAAACTGTCACTTCCAAATTAGAATCCTTGCGTTATGTAATGATGAATACAGCCAGTTACAAAATCATAAACCTAAGTAAAATGGCAGATAAGATTAATAAAGCAAATTTATAAAATTTGAAATGAAAAGACTACAGTATTCCCCCCAATCTGCAATTTGACTTCCCATGATTTCAGTTAATTGCAGTACAGTACAATAAGATATTTTGAGAGCAGAGAGAAAGAGACTGCATTCACATAACTTTTGCTACAGTATATTTTTATAATTTTATTATTTAATATTATTGTTAATTTCTTACTGCACCTAATTATATGTTAAACTTCATCATAGAGATGGTTGTATATGAAAACACATAGCATACATAGGATTTGCTGCTAGCTATGGTTTCTGGCATCCACTGGGGGTATTAGAAAGTATCCCCTGAGGATTATGATAAACTACTAACTGTAAAAAAAAAAACAGAAAACAAAAACTGAGAGAGTGACTCCACCTGAAATAACACATAGGACATAAATTTAAAGCGTGTATTAGAGGAAATTTTTTAAAATTTAATAATGTTTATCTTTTTCCAAGTCTTAATTATGGTCACACTAGTTCTTTCTGAATTATTATATTTGAAAAGTCACTATCATGCATCCAGGTCCACAATTTAAAAGTGGAGAAACACCTCTATTTCTCACATTTATTTTACAATAGAACAGCATAACCTGGTAATCTGCTTTCTAAGCATCCCTGAAATCCCTTTAATCACCTTCATTACCATCTCTGTAAGCTAGTTTAAGCTACCAACTTTTATCTCCCAGACTACTGCATTAGATGATTGACTGTGCATATACATGACTAACTCCTCTAGTCTATTATTCACAGAGTAACCCAGAAAAATCTGGCAAATCTGATTATTTTTCTTCTATGCTTAATTTATTTCAATAGCCTCACTTTTATCTTGTGGCAAATAAGGGCATAACTTTAAATGACCTCCATCTTTCAGCTTCCTGTCTCTCTCTCTCTCTCTCTCTCTCTCTCTCGCTCTCCTTCCTCCCCCCCCCCCCCGTTCCTGTCACACTGGCCTTCTTCTTTTTGTTTAAGATAATTTATCCTCAAATATTCTAGTACATATATATTAATATCAATAGCTATTAAAATGTAATTGAAAATAAATCTAAATAAAAAATGGTTAAAAAGCTAAAACCGTCAATCAAAGTTTCAAATGATCAATATATTTGTGAATAAATTCTCAAGCCAAATAGGTTAAAATTTAAAAATAAATATAACTTAAAATAAGATAGAAATCTGAAAACTTGCAATATTTAAGTCGGTTGTACTATAAAAAGAGGGTGATTTTCCCACATTGTTAGAAAAACTGCCATTGAAACTCACTTTATTTTTTTTTTTTTTTGGAGGAAAATTGCTCAGTATCCAAAATCTACAGTGACATACAACTTGGTTCAGCCAGCACTTCATAGAAATCATAGTCTATATCCATAATAATATATTTATACATTAATATGTTGATTATAATATCTCAACATAGAAATGAATTAAATGTCCATTTAAAGGTAAATGAAAATAATGAAGTATAATGGTAATCAAATGCACCCAAACCTAGCATATTTGTAGTTTATTATGGCATAAGTAGTGGATGAGACAGAAAAGAGATTTGTCACCTCATCTTCTCTGACTATATTTCTTCATTTCTTACATTGCATCCTGTAACTCCTCTTGAAGGTGATAATGAAACAACTATATAACTACAAGCCACCTAACCAAGCAAATCTACAGCAACCTGGAAATGTTTTTCTTTTATGAACGCCTCTTCCAACTTTTTAATTTTTCTTTAGGAAAATATTTGTGTTTTCAGAGTGTATACATAGCTGACATGTTAAGCACCTTACATTTCATTCTAATTGTTGACCAAATTTACTGGCAATTATGTATGTTTTGATTCCTCTGAGTTTTGAAAATAATTGTACTTACGTGTAACAAAGCAGGAGTGGGTTAGTGAAGTCATTGTTAATTGCATTAAATAATATCTGTCAGGAAAGTTAATCAGAACTTCAAACTCATTTTCTATGGGACCTCACTTGCTATGTAATCACATCGTTGAAGAGGTTATATAGTGTGAAATTGTAGGAAATGTGTGAAACTAATGCAGAGATTTTAATCACTTTTGAAACACAGCCAATTCCACAATATTTTTAGTTAGACAGTTAAGTAGTTTTGGTAAAATTAGACATAGAATCACATATCTAAATTGTATCACCGTTAATACAAAGTTAAAAAATGATACTAAGCAGACAGGTTTAGGTATCACCTCTGTCTCTAGAGATTTATACCTACCTACTCTGTGTCTTTCAGTGCTTCTCACCTCTTTGACCTCTTCATGTCAATCAAAATTCCTTTAACTACTCCCAGAATAATTTTCCTGCCCTAGAAAAGGTTGATGGCCATTTTGTCGAAATACGTTCATAATATTACTACCTCTCATCACTTCTCTTTATATCACCTTCGTACATGCCATCCTTATCTACTGTTTTATTCCAATTGCTTCTTAAGTGGTTTTCCTAGTTCTATCTTGTCCACTTTTGATCATTGATCATTGTCAAGAGCAGCTATATTCCAATGTAAACATAAGGCAAGTTAGAATATGATGTCAATTGTATTCAAAACACAGCTAACTCAAAGAAAAAAAAAAAGCCAAGATCATGTAATACCTGAAGGACTCTAACTGAATAGAACACCAATTATGACTCTGACATCATTGTGTTATTTTACTCTTTTCACTGACTTCACTACAACCACACTGATTTCAAGATACTAATCTGTGGTGTTTTCGTGATGAACTAATATCTACACATAGCTGCCAAAGATCGAAAATGAAAATGTGACTTCAATTTATTTTCTTCCAAGGTGTTGAGGCAATATGCTGAGCAGCACTTTACTATGAGATTGTCATTAATATTTTGCATTTTCAATGAGCTCTACCCTGACCTTCCTATTTAAAATTACATCTCCCGAGATTCTTTCTTTTCATCATTCCTAATTTGTCCTCCCACCACCCATTTATGCTTATCAACTTCTAATATACAATCTGTGACCAATCATATTTTCCAAAGATGGCACCATCTCACTTTTGCATTTCAGCAGTTTGACACTGGTGGAGTCTAATTGTTCTCCTCTTGAATCTAAACTAGAATTCTAGTGACTGCTTGAACTCTATAGCAGGAGAAGTCATATTCTGGGAATTCTGTGACTATGTCATAAGATGTCTCACAGCCTCTACACAATTCTCTTAGAATGCTTGTTCTTGGAACTCTCCCTTTTAAAATGTAAGCACCATGTTGTGTGATGCTCAAGTCACATGGAATGGTTAAATATATTCGGTTAGTGCAAAAGTAATTGTGATTCTTGCCAATGTTTTTAATATTTGCACCAATCCAAGGTCCATCTGAGCTCTCAAATGACATCCAACATTTACTGCCAGACACTTTGATAGGGTTTGAATCTGTGACTCCACCTAAATTTTATGTTGAATTGTGGTCCCCAGTGTTGGAGGTGGGGCCTGGTGGGAGGTGATTGAATCATGGGGGCAGAGTTCTCATGAATGGTTTAGCAGCATACCCTCAGTGCTATACTCATGATAGTGAGTGAGTTATCATGATATCTGGTTGTTTTTAAGTGTGTAGCACTTCTCCCCTCTTTCTCTTTCTCAAGCTCCCACCATGTAGGACATTTCTGCTTCCCCTATCCCTTCTGCCATGATAGAAAATTTCCTGAGGCCTTCCCAGAAGTCAAGCAGATGCCAGCATTATGCTTCCTATACATCCTGCAGAATTGTGAGCCAATTAATCCTCTTTTCTTTATAAATTACCCAGTCTCAGGTACTTCTTTACAGCAATGCAAGAATGGACTTATACACACATAAATGAACTCTCTTGGATATCCAGCCTAGTTAAGCTTTCAAATGTCTACTGCAGACTCAGCAAACAACAGAATGCAGCAGTGAGAGAAATTCCAAATAAGAACAGCTCATCAGAGCCTAGTCATTCCACAGATACCTAAAAGATACAAATACATTCTGGCTTTTTGTTTGTTTTAAGCCATCAATGGTCTTTTTATTTTTAACACAGCAATAGATCATTATTATTTGTCATGTTTATTGTTTTTTTTAGCCTAATATTATGTAAGCTTATTAGGCCAGGACACTTTCTCTTCTACTTGTTCAAAACCGTATTTCCAAATATGATATAGTGTTTGACACCTGTTACATACTCAATAATTATTTATTGCTTGATGATTGTAATAATTAATTTTATGTGTCAAATTGACAGGATCACAAGATGCACAGACATCTAGTTAAATGTTGTTTCTGGGTATGTCTGTGAGGGTGTTTCCAGAGGAGGTAGTATTTGAATTAGACTGAGGACAGCGCACTGTACTCACTTATGTGGGTAGACACCATCCAATCCATTGCATTCCTGAATAGAGTAAAAAGATAGGGGAAGGGAGAATTTCCCCTTTCTCTGCTTGGCAACATGAACTGGAACACTGATCTTTTCCTGTACTTGGCCAGGTCTTCAGACCTGGACTGGAATTGACACCATTAGCCCTTTAAACTACACTACACCTTCAGCTTTCCTGGATCTTTATCTTGCAGAAGGTACATCATGGGACTTTTCAGCTTTCATAATTACATAAGCAAATACCTTAAAATATATACCTTATAATAAATAAATATATGCTCAAGTGATTATGGAAGTTTAGACATCCCATTCTCTACCATCTACAAGCTGGTATACAGTATGTAGAGGCATAAATATATATTTTATACATCTATGTATACAGACATATATATATTCAGACACACCTCTATCTATATCAAGTGTGTGTATGTATGTTATAGGTTCTATTTCTCTAGAGAACACTGACTAGCACAATGGACAGACTTAACATATGACACTGTATTATAGAAGAACTATAGCATATATCTCTAGGTAATTTTTTATATATCCTGTACCTGTAGTTAATCACTTTTGTTTAACTTCTCCAATTTTCTTTCAAACTCATTCAATCCGTTTGTCGAAGTTTTCATGTCCTAAATTATTTTTATTTTTATTTTTGCAATAAGAACGCTTAAGATCTACCATCTTAAAAACATAACACACAATAGTATTGTTAACTTCCTTTTCAACTGAAATTAGATACATTATGTTGTAGCTATTACAATATAAACTGAAGAAATTTAAAACTTCCAATGTGTGCCTAAAATTGCAATTGATTCATTCTTTGTTGAGAACTCTGAACAAGTGATAGGTTAGGTATAAGGAATGTGGAGTGGGGGATCAATGAACAAGACAAATTTGGTTCCCGTCTTCACAGAGGCTATTAACTAATGGGAAAACCAGAAATCAAATAGTCCTTTTTTAGAAAGAGAATGAAGGTTAGGAAAACCTGCAAGTGCTTTGGGTCACATGACAGTGAAATCTTAGCCATCTGTGAGGAAACAATGTTTAAACTGAAATTTAAAGATTGAGCATATTTAGGTAACCAAAAGGTATGAGCAAAGAGAGCTTTTAATTTGGGCAAAAGGAACTACGTGAATAGCTTGAAAAGGCAACAAAAGGAAGAAAGTTCTACTTTGAGTGAGAAATGAGAGTTGATTGACCCAAGACAAAGTTGTCAACTGTTATCGCAAAGCTCAAAATTATGTCCACCATGAGGTTTTTCCTTAAACTTTTTTCCTAAAGAAAGAAGGTAGCCATTTGATGTGTTTTGGAACAGGAGCTAACATGATTATATTTTAAATTTACAAATATCTGTCTGAGTTCAGTGGGAGGAATGTGCTTGAGGGGAACAAGAGTGTATATAAAAAGTCAAATTAGTAAACTGCTGTAATATACAAATGAGAAATAATGCTAATTGAGACTATAAAAGGGCAATTAAAATAGATCTAAGTAGAATCCAGAAACACTATGAAGCAATGCCACAGAATGATCAGCCATGTGGACTTTGGTGGCAGAAAAATTAGAGTTTAAACTTTGATTTTGTAATGTGTTAGGTATCTATGCTTTAATATGTATTGTGAGCTAAAATTGAAATTACTCTTATCTATTAAATAATAGTAGTATATCAAGCACAGGGTTGTCATGTGGATTAAATTAATGCTTACAAAGCACTTTGTCACCAATTATATTGCATGACTACAGACTATAATTACGATTACTATAATGCTGCAAATCATGGGTTGTGAATAAATTAATGAAGGGAAAGGAATCAACTGTGACCAAGAACTTTTTTTTTTTTTTTGTTTTTGTTTTTGTTTGTTTTTGAGACAGAGTCTTGCTCTGTCGCCCAGGCTGGAGTGCAGTGGCGCCATCTCGGCTCACTGCAAGCTCCACCTCCCGGTTTCACGCCATTCTCCTGCCTCAGCCTCCCAAGTAGTTGGGACTACAGGCGGCCACCACCTCGCCCTGCTAATTTTTTTGTATTTTTAGTAGAGACGGAGTTTCACCATGTTAGCCAGGATGGTCTGGATCTTCTGACCTTGTGATCCGCCTGCCTCAGCCTCCCAAAGTGCTGGGATTACAGGCGTGAGCCACCGCACCCGGCCAATCACGAACTTTCAAGACTGAGAAACTAAGTGAAACAGTGGAGCCATTTAATTAAGATAAGAACCTAGAGAAGAAAAAATATAGTCCAGGGATATTGAGGAGGAGGATGATTTTCATTTGAAATAATAATGTTTAGTTTGCAGGCATTATATTAGGATTAAATAAAAGCAAAATGATACACATATCCTATCACAGAGCCAGCCAAGCAATAAACAATATTTCCATGTTTGTTTTGTCCTATATTTCTCCCTTTCCAGATACTTTTTAATCCCTCTGTTTATCAGAATGCTATTCTAGTTATTTTCAGTCTTCCATACAACTTTAGTATTTTTCTCTAGATGCTCCCTCGTTTTTGCCTACAAATTAAAAGTAAAAAGTCCCCTACAAAATCCACGAACATTTTCCCCATAATTATGCTTTTCATAGTTTTTAAAGCCCATCTGCACATATTGGCTCAAATTCCTCAACTATGAAACCATTCTATGACATATTTATGTCAATTTTTTCTCTTTTCCTTTAATCTATCTATTTTGCTAATGAAACTAACATTTATTGCAGTTGGTGTTTACAAATTCAACTAATATTCCACATTTATTGAATATAATGGTTTTTAAATTTCAATTAATAATTTTTTCAATTAATGTTAATTAACATTTACTACTAATAAAGTTTTCTAAATATTCTAAGCCACCTTTCATTATATGTTACCGAGTCTCTTTGATTGAAACTCTCATTCATTTATGAATACACATATGCATATGTACCCTAATATTAATTTAGTGTCAGTTTTATACCAGTTGTTTTTGTTAGGCATTCAAAACACAAGATTAATAAGCTCATTACACAAATATGTACTGGACATCTACTTTGGGCTAAACAGTTTTAGATCACTGGAATGGTTCAGTAACCCAAAACTTTTTATAGTTGAGCTTACATTTTATTGTAGGGAGGGTGAGCCAAATTACACAAACAGATTTGTTAGTCTTCAGTTTATAGTTTTGTTTGTTTGTGTTTTAAACCACAGAATTGAAAATGATCACATAGCCAGTAAAAGTACATAGAGAGAACAAAGTGGAACAGAGAATAGTTTGTGACATTTCAAAATAAAGAGAAACAGAGAAGACAGGAACAAACACAGGAGACTTGGAAGGAGAGGCCAATTATATAAGAAGACAACCAAGAGGAAACATATTTGAAAATGTCAGATAAAGAAAGTGAGTAGAAGGCTCACATGCTGGTGGTATGCCAAATAAGGTAAAAACACCACTAGGCTGAACCATGCAGAGATCATTCATGACCTTGTTTTTAAAAAAAAAAAAAAAAAAATTCACTAGAGCAATGGCTGTAAATTCCTATTTAAAGTAAATTACTTAAATTTAAATTTAAGAAAAAAAGGGGCCGGGCATGGTGGCTCATGCCTGAAATTCCAGCACTTTGGGAGGCCGAGGCAGCCGGATTACCTGAGGTCAGGAATTCAAGACCAGCCTGGCCAACATGGTGAAATGTCGTCGTCTCTACTAAAAATACAAAAAATCAGCTGGGCACAGTGGCTGTAATCCCAGCTATTCGGGAGACTGAGACAAGAGAATTGCTTGAACCCGAGTGACAGAGGTTGCGGTGAGCCGAGATTGTTCCACTGCACTCCAGTGTGGGCGACAGAGCAAGAAAAAAGGGTTAAGTAAAATTAGGAATAGAATATAGAAAACCTTTTCCAGGACTTTTGTAAAGTCCTGGCAAATAAGAGGTATCGATTGGAACTGTAACCAGCAGGGGAAGGAAAAAATGGATCAAAAGAGATTATTGCTTTTTTTAAAAAAATGAGAGAGACAAAAACATAAGTTTCTGTCAATGGAAATAGTCAAGTAAAGAGAGAATATATTCTGAGAGAAAGCCGGAAGAATTGCTGGAACCAGGTCTTTCAGAAGGCATAGGGGTTGCATTGGCTTTAAACAAGAACAAGGACTCTTCATTTATAGAAACAGGCAGGAAAGAATAACTGGTGATATATAGGAGAAGAAAAGTTACATAAGAAATGAGGCTTGAAGCCGAAGGAGCAAATAAGTTTTTCATAGCTTAGTGTTTCTGAAAAGCATAATGCACTCAAGTTGATACTTTCCTATTTCCACCAAGAACAAAACAATGTGTCACAAATGGGTTTAGGAAGAATGTAGAACAGATGTCAAGAAATCTTTCATCATACGGAGACCCATAAACATATGGAATGACCCACCAAGCAAACTGTGAATTTGGAATCATTGTAACCCTCTAGGAAGTAATTAAAACACATATTTAGTGATCAAAAGTTTTATGAAGAAACGAGCTTGATGAATTGTATGATATTTAGATTTTTTACCCAACATTTTCTCTGCTTTATGCTTTTTCTCCCCATGGTTTTGTAGGAAGATGCATTTCTTCCATCTGTTATTTACCATTTTGAGTACTGTATAGTAAACTGAATAATTCAACCAAAAAATTCAAAGAACACTTTCAGTGACTAACACTGGAGAAATTTTAAATATAATTATTTGGAAGCATATGAATCTGTAGTTTACAAACACTTAATTTTAAAATAATAAGGCATAATATATTTTTTCTTAGTTTAACTGGAAAAAATGGCTCACTTACTCTAAACTACTTTTGACAGCTTCAGTAGATAATATAAAAATATTTTTAATTAAGTTTGCTTTAGAAACCCTGTGAATCTGAACATCTCACTTTTTTGTTTATTTCTGTCTGTACATAACAGTGGATATAGAGAAAATGTAATAAGGCAAATGATATGGAGACTAATAAATTACTGTTATTAGTAATTAACTTTTTGATTAGGTATCACTTCTTTTATGTCTTTTTTTTCCTCAGATGCTATTTTTATTGTGCTAAACACCATTCATGTAAGTCACCACAAATAACCAAGTTTATAAGATTTTAAAAGTGATCAGGTAATTTAAGATGTGTCAAACAAAATAGTAGAGTTTTACATCATATTTAATCAAAAAACATGTTCATGTATTTCTTCTGTGTCAACAATTAAATTGCTGTTTTTTCTGCTATCGAAATCAAAGAAAGAAAGTGCATTTGAGGTGATTATTATTAATGTATAGAAAGGATATATTGAATTTCTGATTATTACTTATAACTATTGGTTATTAAATGAAGATAAAAAGTTTACATTGATTTTATAATTATCAATTATGTTTAGTTGCTCAGTTTGAATGCAATATTATTCTTTATATTATAAACCCACAATTTGGCAGGCTCAGTCAAGCTGTACTTACCTGATTACATAATTAAAAAATTGAATCGATCAACAGAGTGCATTAATTATGTGCTCCAGGTAATTGCAGTACCTTTTTAGTTTCCACATCGGATTCAGTGGACTAAAATATGCATACTTTTAAAAATACAAATTTAAAACATTTCCCAATACTTTGAATTTGCTATTTTAAATATTGTGCATATATTTTAGCATTCTTGAATAATAAAATGATATTTAGCATGTCTTTTTCTCACAGTGCCTTTTATATGAAACATTCATAATTTAAAAATAATTTAGCTTTATAATCCACAGTGTATTTACCTTTATTGATCTTATATTTTATGTTTATAGAGAAGTGAATTTATAGACTTTCTGTGACTTACACAAATTGTTGGATCACACAACAATCACTTTTAATGGGGATATTTCATTAAAGCAGATTCATGAAGGTAGTTCTTATAATATCTATATAAATATTTAGTATGACCTTTAGAAAAGCATTTTTTTAATTCACTTAAAATTATTTTCTATAGTCTCTGTGCCAAAGATTACTTGATGTACCATATACTACTTGGTGTACCATAAAGAAGTTTGTTTATTTTAGTCAATCTTTTATTGGCTGATTTTCCGTTCTTTTTCTTCTTTCCAGTTACAATTAAGATGTATTCTTACACCTATTCAAATTAAATCGCTTTGTCATGAAAGTCATAGATCCTCAATATCTTCTCAATGACCCGTTAAAGCAAAATAAATATGGCCTGAGAAGGACTCCATACTTCTATATTTGAGTCTTTGTGGAAGAACTATAACCTAGCTTAATAGGCAGACAAGATGGAAAACCTAACCTAGTAGTAGGCACCTGTAACAATAGCTGAGTGTTGGCCAATCCCAGCAGCATACTTCAACCACTCATAGACTGAGTTCAAATAAGGCAAACGTCAACCTGTGACCAATCCAGCTGTTTCCGTACTTCACTGCCGATTTCTGTACATCACTTCCCTTTTTGTGCCTATAAATGTATTCTGACCATGAGACATCCCTGGAATCTCTCTAAATCTGCTGGGATTCTAGCATCTGCTCAATTCACAAATTGTTCATTGCTCAATTAAACTCCTTTAAATTTAATTCGGCTGAAGTTTTTCTTTTAACAGAACCCAATAAAATTCACTTTCTTTTATTTATTTATTTTTTTCCCCATGGTTTCTAGGTCTCTTTCTACTATTTTTTTTTTTTTTTTTTACGTTTTATGTTTAATTGACATATAATAGCATACATACTTATTAGGTACATAGTGTAGTTTCAAAATCTGCTATTTAATTCTAAAATACTCTAAAAAAGTATAACCTCAAAATAAACAAACCATGGGAGCAATATTTCCTTATCTTCTTCTATTACTCTCAGATTCAACATAGGCAGAAAATTCCTTTTTGAAGTTTATATTTCCATAAAGATCAACTTACATTGTTCTTTATTTAATATTGTAATTATTCATTTTTAAAAGATTTGTTGAGCTATAATTTGCATGTCCTATAATTTATCCATTTAAAATGAATAGTCCAGTGATTTTTAGTATGTCACAAAGCTGCATAATCTTTGCCACAATCAATTTTAGAATATTTTCATCATACAGTGAAGAAATTCCATAGCAATTTGTAGTCATTCTGAATTCCCTGATGCCCTCCTATGGTTTCCTACCATCACATGTCCTGAGACAATAATTGTCTACTTTCTAACATTATTCTTATACACCCTTCATTCCTATCTTATCTAGCTTCCCATCCCACCCACCACTATCACAGTCATTCACGTTACATGTATGATAACTAACCTGTTACCTAATTAAATGAATACTCTTTATTTTTCATTTTTTTTAATCACAACCACTCTAAACCCAACTTATCACTGCCATCTTTTTCAAACAACTTTATTGAGGTGCATTTGATATGTAGTAAAATATACATTCTTGAAGTGTGCAATTTGAAAAGTGTTGACACATGTGATGTGTACACAAGCAAAACATTACAACAATCAAGATAATTTGTAGATACATAACACCTGGATGTTTCCATAACTTTATATTTTTTTCTTCCCTTGTTTTCTTGCACCAACACTCACACTTGCCCCCACCCCAGGCACACAGTGATAGGCTTTGTGTTAATATAGATTAATTTGCATTTTCTAGATTATGAGAAAATAAAATTACACAATGTTTACTTGTTTGTATGGCTCCTTTAATTAAGCATTATTTTGAGATTCTTTTCATGTTGTAATGTGTATAAATATATGAACTTAGTTTTTATTTTTTTCCTCCAACATGTCTGCTTAGAAGCTTTGTTAGATGTCTCATTCACTTGGAAATAGAAAAATAGTGTGTAGAAATTAACACTGTGAAATTATATACAAGAAGGAAAATGGCAGCTCAACATAAAAGCTAAAGAAACTTCATATACTTCATAATAAATACAGGAAGCAGCCTGCACTGTGAGTCTGGTGGAAAAAATATGAGTGAATCCACAGTGTGTGATGGGAACAGAATGTCTCTGTGATACAAATTTCCACTGAGGAGCTAGGCAATCCAGGCAACAGGGAAGATTCTTACTCCTCCCAAGCACTGAATCTGACTTGGGGAACAGTGGGGAGAATGTGAGAAGGAGCAGCAGCAGGAAGTCCTACACATGTACTCCCAGGACCCCAGTCTCAATAGAAGGAAGCCATTCCTTATCCTCACTTGTAGATGACTGAGCAGAAACCTGCCAGCCAGCATAAGCAGCAGTCACAGGTTTGGAGAGTCTCCAGACTAGAATGTGTGATCTAGTGTCAAGTGGAGGAGAAGCTCTCATGGCTGGAATTGAGAGTCGGTATGGCATGTGCTTCAGTCACAAGCATGAGAATTGGTTGACTTCCTTTGTGGTACCCAGTGAGAAGATGTGTAGCCTGGAAGCCATGGATTTACTGGGCAGGAGGTTTTCATGATCTGAGGACAGAAGCTCTGTGACTTGGCTGGCTGTTTTAACTTGCTCCCAGCAGCAAACAGTGGGAAGGAGCCCTGCCAATTGACAGTCTTGGAATAAGGTTCTACTATGGCCTTTTAGGCTGTAGAATCTGAGCCAACCAGCCTTCCCTGTGCTAATTCTTTGGTGCAACAGCAGTTACTCCACTCTTTCCTGGAGTATTGCCCCTGGGGCCTAAGAACTGCCTTCTGATCCCCATTGGGGCCAGTGTTTGCTCCTGTCATTAGAGGGTTCAAAGCCAGACTTGTCTAGACTAGCCTTGCATGGCTTTTCTCCCCTATCACCTGCTTCAAAGTCAGAGCATGGGTCCAGGACCCCTGGGATTCCATGGCACACAGCCCACTGCTTGAAACACAGGATATTTCTGATTAAAGCAGGTCAAGTATAAACCCTACTGCAACCACTATAGCAACCTACTAGTGAAGAGGTTAATTATAACATGTGCTGAAACACTGACACAATGCTTAAGAAGCAGACAAGCTTCATGTGACCTCTGTTAACATCATCACTCACACCACCTCAGCTACTAAGGAGGCCTTGAGTTGACTACTACATCTGGCATTTGAGAAAGCTATCACACTAAAGTGATGTATTACAAAGAGATTTACAGACATTTTGCCACTGAATGTTCCCAGAAACAAAGCTAAATAGCTCTACTCAATGTACTTTATAATCACATCCTTAAGAAAGAAAGAAAAGAAAAAAGCAGCTCTACTCAAATGAAAGTAAGCTAAAAAATAGGAAATATCTTTTACTTCAGATGTGAAGGAATAAGCATAATAATATTGGAAATATGCAAAAGCAGGTTGTTATGATCACACCCTCAAAGGATCATACTAACTCCCTAGCAATGGATTCTAACAAAAATGAAATCTGTGAAATGCCAGATAAAGAATTCAAAATAACTGGGTGCGGTGGCTCACGCCTGTAATTCCAGCACTTTGGGAGGCCGAGGTGGGTGGATCACTGGAGGTCGGGATTTTGAGACCAGCCTGACCAATATGGTGAAACTTCGTCTCTACTAAAAATACAAAATGTTAGCAGGGTGTGGTGGCGTAGGCCTGTAGCCCCAGCTACTTGGGAGGCTGAGACAGGAGAATTGTTTGAACTCGGGAGGGAGAGGTTGCAGTGAGCCAAGATTGTGCCACTGCACTAGCCTGGGTGACAGAGCGAGACTCCGTCTCAAAAAAGAAAAAAAAAGAAAGAAAAAATAATTCAAAAAGTAATTTTAAAAAGTTCAGTGAAACCCAAAAGAAATCTGAAAACCAATACAAAGAAAGGAAAAAGTCAATTCAGAATGTGAATAAAAAATGTACTAAGGAGATTCATATCTTAAAGAAGAACCAAACAGAACTTATAGAATTAAGTTTCCAAATTCTGGAGAAGTCAGGCAGAGAAAGAAACAAATATGTTCTGATATGGTTTGGCTGTGTCCCCACTCAAATCTCATCTTGAATTGTAACTCCCACAATTTCCATATATTATGGGAGGAACCCAGTGGGAAGTAATTGAATTATGGAAGCAGGTCTTTTGCTGTTCTTCTGATAGTGATTATAGTGATTAAGTCTCATGAGATCTGATGGTTTTAAAAACTGGAGTTTCCCTGCACTAGCTCTCTCTTTCTTTCCCTGCCTCCATCCATGTAAGATGTGACTTACTCCTCCTTGCCTTCCATCATGATTGTGAGGCCTCCCCAGCCATGTGGAACTATAAGTCAATTAAATCTATTTTTCTACCCACTCTCAAGTATATCTTTATCAGCAGTGTGATAATGGACTAATACATTCTCCAAATTCTGTTTAGAGGAGTATACCGTACTCAATTATTAAAGGCCATAAATAGCTCAAAATGAGTTTCCTTGACTCTGAAAAGCAAAATAAGGATCAGCAAATGTTCCAAGCAGAAGTCAAAAAGATTACTTCAGTTTTCTATTAGTTCAGTTCATTCTGTTAACTCTTGTTTTGGTTGATATTCATGAATGTTTCAGCTCCTCATGAGTCCTATACATTTTTCTTTTATTCCAGTGTCACAATCTCCAAAGTTATCAGAAACTTGCATTTTGAAAACACCTGTCAAATTTCTATAGATGATTATAAACAATCCTTTGAAGAGAATCAAAACAAGACAATTGTCAGTGAATAACAAAATGTCCAGAATAGTTACAGTCAGAAATATTATTGACAAAGAAATTTGGTTATCTCTGTGGTTTACAGTGATTTAATGTAACAACCTTAATTATGATTGATAGCATTAGACATAAGAATTTTAAAAACCCCATACAATTTTGGAACATATATTAATAATATTCCCTAAAATATAACCTGAAGAAGATTAAACAACCTTTTAGCAATCCCATGTATTTAAATATGTCAGGTAATCCTGTTTACCCCTCTTTGGATACTCCAGGGGCATTCTGTAGCATCCAAAAACCAGGCATCAGGGAATACAATTTTGAAACTGAAGTTTAATTTTGGGAAGCTACCTACTTTTACTTTATGAATATGGTTATACTTCAAGACAAACCTCAATTTTCACTTTCTTATTACAGAGTCACTATTATTACTTAAAACCCAAAGCAGGCTACAGGATACTTTTTAAAGGTACTATTAATGATATT
This sequence comes from Papio anubis, assembly GCF_008728515.1. NCBI lineage: Eukaryota > Metazoa > Chordata > Mammalia > Primates > Cercopithecidae > Papio > Papio anubis. Next base: position 41,085,092 of record NC_044990.1, read on the forward strand.
GGGAAGCTAGCCACCCTAGTTATGATTTATACCGTGATGCCCTTACAATGCCATTCCATTACCACATACTTGACATTATTAAACCCTTCCAGTCCTTAAAATACTTTGTTTGATGTCTCTTTTTATTGTGAAGATAATGTTAATTGTGTGATTTTCAAAAAGCTACTTTTTGATGAAGTTTGCATTGAATAAATATAAATTTTATATCTTAGTCACTTGCTTCAGAACAACAATATAGACTCACTTTTTCTAGGTTAGTATCAATAGTAAGAAGGGAAATAAAGATTCTTCTGGCTATTTTTCAACTTTCAACAAATTTTTGCCTCAACTTGGTAAACTTTTGAAAACATTTCTTAAAATTTCTTTCTTTTCCTTCAATTATTTGAGAACTTCAGCACAAATTAAGTTTGATGGTGTGATTTGGTATTTATGTCTTCTAATTTTAAGATAAATAATAAAATAGGCTACATTGTTATGTCTTTTACTAATATTATGAGAATAATTATTAAATAATAAATATTTAATATTTGAGGAATATTTGTTATATGATTTTGACATAGGCATATATTTCATTTGGGCTTGATATTCTGACATGGACATACAATAAAATTTATGAAACATTTAATTATGGAATGCAATTTTGCAAATCCAAATTACATTTTTGCTAAAAAATAATAAATATAAGTTTATCTTGTCTTTTAAGTATCTTAAATATTATTTGCTGCAGTACTTAACTAAAAAGACAAGTAAATGTAATAATATGAGTGGAAACAGCCTTTACATATACACTTAGTATGTATTTAAATATTTAGAAAAAAATGTAAGATGATAAGACAACCAAAGTACAGCCAAAACTAAAAAATAAACTAAATATTTCTTCATATTATCAGTTTATGTAAAAAATTCAATTGAATTACGATTATTCCAGTTTTAAATCATTGCATATGTTAAAGTTGAAAAATATTTTCATAGTACAGTTTAAGAATAAAGTCTCTATGACTTTAGCCCTAAATGTAAATGTACACACTTTATGAAGTCACTTGGGCGATAAGACTTTGAACATGGCACACTGATATTTGGTCCTAACCTACATAGCTATGAGATAGTTAAAAATTTTATTCCCAACTAGTGTGTTTCATATTTATAATCAAAAAGTATTTTCCCATTTGTTCTGGAGAACACACATTAAGAAATAATCTAAACAGTAAAAGTAGCACATATTCAAGAACTTTCGTAAAATTTTAGTTTAAAAAATTATTTAAATGTTTTTCTGTTGTAGGTGTTCTCAGCTTCTTTAATTTTTAAAAGGGTATTTATTTTGTTGTTTTTATCTAAATTTTTTGACAAAATGACTTTTTCCCCCTTAAAGCATTTTGAGAAATGTAAACATAATGAATACTTCAAAAGGAGACACTACTTTCATTACCAATATGAAATACTAAGGGAACAATGTAAGGAATGCTAAATAGTATTCTTGTAGTGTAAAATTGTATCCCATGATGAAATCACCTGCCAAAATTTTTCAGATGCTTGAAAAAGATGCAAAGCAGTCAAGGCTTGCTTATAAAGCATAAACTTGGTCAATGCCAAATTATATAATATATAAAATTTGGTTCTTCCAAACTGATAATAAAAAAATTATGTGTAGAAAACATAAGTGCAAAACATAAAAGGTAGACTTCATATTTTTATATTTATAAAGAAGTGATGAAATTACAGCAGATTTTCTGAATTCCTGGAGCTTTCCATAGTCACATCTATAATACTGCAATGTTTAAGTTGTCTGTTGCAACACTATGCTCAAGTACCTGCACCCTCTTTCTATGACAGATTCTAAAAAATGTGGAACTATTGTTGTAACTATAAAATATTTTCATATAATTTATTCGATTCATCATTGTATATAATTGACATGTCACAAGCATATATAACAAACAGCTATGGTTTTAAGAAGTTAATAGATGCCTTTTTTTAAATTTTTATTTAGTTACATTAGCTCTAAACATAGCTAATTCTCAGAAATCCAGTTCAGTGTCTTCCTTGAGTCTTCTCCTAAAAATGTTTTCAATGTGCTTTTCTTCTTTTTCCTCTTTCTAATCCTGGGAGGATGGAGGTACCAGTAATAGTAATAATACTGATGATATTAATATTGATCAACAGTAATTGAGCAGGATGAGATAGCATTATTACACTTGCTGATATATCTAATAAGGTAGCAATATCAAAATACTTTGGCACTCTGTTGTTTTTTAATTAAATCATATGAAATGGTGTCAGCAGTTTACAAAAGTATAAAATGTTGAAGTTGCGATGGTGAAACTGAATGCTTGCCTGGTTTACATTTCAACCACTGCAGTAGTGTTGGAAGCACATCTGCTGAATGATAAGCCACAGGCTTTGCATTTCTTTCTGGCTACTTATAGAAAAATATAATTGCAGAGTAGCTGTGAAGGCATACAAGGATATTTTTTAAAATTAAAAAAATTAATTTTCAAACATAAGTGTAACTTTGCTTAGTAAATTTAAATGTAAATGTAACTGTATTTTATCATTAAAAAAATCCACATTTATCCAACTCCAGTAAAATGAGATTTACAATCATGTATTACTATTGATAGGAATATTTATTTTTACTATGATAATGAATGCTACTATCAATATTACTTTGATTACTACCTCTACTATTACTACTGTTACTATAAGGTTAATAGTACTTAAATCAGACCACAGGTTTATGTATTTTTAGTCTGATTCCAAGAGTTTTTAATTTGTATTCAACTGTTTGATATGATGACAGTTTTTCAAATAATCTTTATTTCTCCCTTTCCAACCAAAAAATACAAGTGTAAACCTAATTCTGTTGCTAAAAAAGTTTTTTACCTTTAAAAATAATTAAGTAATTCCACCATCTGTCTTTAAAAATTATAAATATAGAAATTTAATGGCTTTCCATAGACTTTAGCAGCCCCATTCTTCCATCTATAAATGAACAAGAGTGAACTTTCAGAGGTGGTGAATATATCTATCACTGTGATTGTGGTGATGGTTTCATGAAAGTATGCATCTGTCTAAACTTATAAAGTCAAATACATTAAACACATACAGTTTTTTTTTTTTTTTTTTTTGGTATAGGAATCATCCCTCAATAAAACTCATAAATAAAAAAATAGTGGTCCCTAAAAGTAGAACATTAGGACTTTTATTTACTGATTTTACTTAAAATTACTTAATTTCAATATTAAAAGTTTTGATTGAGAATATCACTGAAATTAGCACGTGATAATGCCATTGCAGAAGAATTTTATCAGGTGAATTAACCTCACTACTTAGGAACATATGGATCTTGTGTAGTTGCTCTAATTTAAGCTCTACTTTTTTTTTTTTTTTTTCTCCTTTAACGTGGACATTGGTCATTCAGTCCCTTGTCTTCCTACATTAGCTCTGGGTAATAAATATGCATGTGACTTTTTTCCATTTTTTATTTTAATTTCAGAACCTGTGTTTTCATCACTTCTTATTTTGTTGCCAAGTATAAGTGAATTTGTTTAATTTTAGTATTAAACTTATTCTGAGACACATTCTATTATATGAGATTACTTTACACTGAATATCGTTATGCCAGAAATCAATGTATAATCTTCAATTTTATCTTTATTTCTCTGGAAGTTAAAACTGCAATGTAGAATTCTGTTTTATATTATGCAGGAAGACACATGAATTTCTTGCCACTAAAGTCTGTCATCAAGGCACCCTAAAAGGGGTCTTTTTATTCACTGTACCATCTAAATTAGCTTTCCCATCAATTTGGAAGCTATTTGTAGTCAAAAGCAATGAGTGCCTCAGATGCTATTTCTTAAGGTTAAAAGTAATATATTAGAAAATCAAAGTAAAACTGTGATAAGTAAAAACTCCATTGAACTTCAGATAGCAATATTGTCAAGGCAGTTACATCAAGTAACAACTACATGTCTGATGTTATTAACAATTGTCAATTTAGTTATGTTAAAGGTTGTCCCATGTTGTTCAATCATGGGTATTAATATATAGATCAAAGATAAATATTTATCATAGAATGCAGACTTAGTTGCCAGAAGATGTGAAATAGAGAAGATTTTAAAACTTGCTTTTCTATAGAGGAATGCAATATTTATGCCACAAGTCTGTTAAAGGAAGCAGGGCACAACTTATTCTAGTCTTTTTATTTTTAGCTTTATAGAAAAAAAAAAAAAGTGAAGTAACTATCATTAGGGATTAAGGGAAATGTTTATTGGCATTCAATATGAGTAACAGTTTCCCCAGTTAAAGGCATGCTTCCTATTAAAAATAGGAAGACAGATACAACGGTATCATAGAAACATTCTCTCCATTTAAGAAATTATATAGGCTGGGCACGGTGTCTCACTACTGTAATCCCAGCAGTTTGGGAGGCTGAGGCAGGCGGATCACGAGCTCAGGGGTTTGAGACTGCCTGGTCAACGTGGTGAAATCTCGTCTCTACCTAAAATACAAAAAAATAAGTTGAGTGTGGTGGCATGCACCTGTAGTCTCAGCTACTTGGAAGACTGAGGCAGGAGAATCACTTGAACCCAGCAGGCGAAGGTTGCAGTGAGCCTAGACTGTGCCACTGCACTGCAGCCTGAGCAACACAGCAAGACTCCATCTGAAAAAAACATGATATAAAAACAAATTTCAGAAAAATTCACTTCAAATTTGGATATATTTATGAAGTGATTTTACATTCCTTTATCACTAACTTTATCTCCAAATTAGTCAATGATACCAAAGGATGTGAAACAAAGCTGATATTGACATAGAATGTGTTATATTAGCAACTTGTTTACTCCCAATGAAAATAAAGCATATCAAGTTTGTCATAATTACTAAGTTGTGTTTTCAGCAAATTTTAAAGTCCAGAATTTTGTTAAAGGAAGCATCAAATTGTTCAAACAGCAAAGATTAATAAATCAAAGACAAACTTTTCCTTATTTTAATAATTACTCTAGACAGTGGAAAATATGTTGCCTTCATTTGCTTGTAATTGAATTTCACATGTGCTATTTTTCGTAGTTATAGTTGTGATAGAGACTACTCAAAAAACTATGCTAAAAGTTTGAATGAGGGTCATGAACAAGCTTAATTAAAACAAAAAAATGCTTACAGGAGATAATTTATAATTTTATGTCTCTTTAAAATATTTTAAAAATATCTAAAAATGCACTTCTAGGTGGAAAATCTCAATGAATCATTAATGAAGTTTTGAATTAATAAGTTATTATAGTTAGTTTACAGGATACAATATCAAAAGACAATCATTTCTCTATATACCAGCAATGAACAACTGGAATTTGAAATTAAAATTATAAAACTATTTACATTTGCACCAAAATAAAATAACTGCTTAGGAATAAATCTAACAAAATATATACAGACTTTGTATGAAGAAAACTTACAAAACTATGATGAAAGAGAGCCATTTTCATGGTTAGGATGATTCCATATTATTAGGCAGTTTAATTCTTTCCAATTTGATCTATAGATTCAGTGAAATCTCAATCAAAATCCCAGGAAGTTATTTTGTGGATATTGACAAACTAATTTTAAAGTTTATATGAAAAGGTAAAAGACCCATAAGAGCCAATGTATTACAGAAGAACAAATTCAGAGGACTGTAATTTACTACAAAGCTACCACCATCAAGTCAACATGGAATTGGTAAAAGATTATTTAAGCTGATCAATGCAAAAGATACAGCCCCACAAAAATATAATTAACTAAAGCAGTCTTTTCAACAAATGGTGTTGGAATAACTGGACATTTGCATGTTAAAAAAAAAAAATCTTTTAGTCGATCATTAAACCTTTCACAAAGTTTAACTCAAGGCAGAATCTTAGACTTTAACGTAAAGTATGAAACAATAAAACTCCTAGAATATAACATAGGAGAAAAGCTACGTGACCTAGACTTTGCCAATGAATTTTTAGGTACAACATTAAAAGCACAATCCATAAAAGAAAAATTGATAAGTTGAATTTTATTTAAATCAAAGACTACTCCATCTATATTAATTAGAATTGAAAAGAATAAAAAAGTACAAAACTTTATGTGTCACTCTGTTATTTAGAATGATAAATAGAAAGTGAGAAGGAAAGGTGTGTGGACTCCAGATTACTTGTCAATTAAAACATTTAAAAATATAGTAATATAATCTTTAAAATCATACTAAAATTGAACCATATGTGTAGAATCTGGGGAAGCCTCAGATCTTAATTGTAAAGTTACCATCAATAAATTCATTGCCATTACCTACATGCTAAAATATTATTTTAACTGAAATTCACACTAATGTAAAAAAATTTTAAAAAGTTCTTATGAAACTAATGTGCATTTTGGGGCTGTACTGAAGTCTATCTTGGCAGAAACCAGTTGTGTAAAGTTAATTGTTTCACAAAATAGCCAAAAGATATCTCCAAAAGGAAATTATTTTTATTGATCAGAAATAGAGACACACTATTTTGAACTATATATTTTATATTTAGATTTTAGGTTTTTTCAATTATGAATAAAGGTAAACATTTATGATTTCAATTTTTGTCAGGCAGATAACAAAATCTGTAAGGCATCAATGCAACCTGAAGCGGTTCCCAGTTATATTCTACCCAGACATAGTAGGCATTCGAAGAGTATAGTGGTTGGCAGTTAAATAAAAAATAAATAAATAAATAAATAAAACAGTTTTTTTAAAAAAACTCAAATGGGGTATTGAGGCAGGAAAATAGGGTCTGGAGACAGGGAACATAAGGCCAATTCACACTTGAGCTATGATAGGAAGTATCCTCTCCATGGAGTGCAGGCCAAGTTAATGACTTACTAACTTTGCTTCATCCTCTCCTTTTACACAGGGAATACCCCAAGTAGAGGGTACTTAAACTCACAAAAACTCTATAACAGGACCTTTTGAATCCCTATGCTCAGGCCCGCTCCCAAATTGTGGAGTGTACTTTCATTATCAATAAATTCTTTCATTCCTTCCTTGCTTTGTTTGTATGTTTTGTCCAATTCTTTGTTCAAGATGCCAAGAACCTGGACACCCTCCACCGCTAACAGTATTCTTTTTTATTAATTAATTTATTTATTTTTCATTATACTTTAAGTATAATGCAGGTTTGTTACATATGTATACATGTGCCATGTTGGTGTGCTGCACCCATTAACTCGTCATTTACAATAGGTATATCTCCTAATGTTACCCCTCCCCCTCTCCTCCCTCCCCACAACAGGCCCCGGTGTGTTATATTCCCCTTCCTGTGTGCAAGAGTTCTCCTTGTTCAATTCCCACCTATGAGTGAGAACATGCGGTGTTTGGTTTTCCGTCCTTGTGGTAGGTGGCTGAGAATGGTGGTTTCCAGCTTCATCCTTGTCCCTACAAAGGACATGAACTCATTCTTTTTTATGGCTGCATAGTATTCCATGGTGTATATTTGCCACATTTTCTTAATCCAGTCTATCTACATTTGGGTTGGTTCTAAGTCTTTGCTATTGTGAATAGTGCCGCATAAACATATGCATGCATGTATCTTTACAGCAGCATGATTTATAATCCTTTGGGTATATACCCAGTAATGGGATGGCTGGGTCAAATGGTATTTCTAGTTCTAGATCCTTGAGAAATTGCCACACTGTCTTCTACAAAGGTCAAAATACTTTACAGTCCCACCAACAGTGTAAAAGTGTTCCTATTTCTCCACATCCTCTTCAGCACCTGTTGTTTCCTAACTTTTCAATGATTGCCTTTCTAATTGGTGTGAGATGGTCTCATTGTGGTTTTGATTTGCATTTCTCTGATGGCCAGTGATGATGAGCATTTTTTCATGTGTCTGCTGGCTGCATAAATGTCTTCTTTTGAGAAATGTCTGTTCATATCCTTTGCCCACTTTTTGATGGGGTTGTTTTTTTCTTGTAAATTTGTTTGAGTTCTTTGTAGATTCTGGATATTAGCCCTTTGTCAGATGAGTAGATTGCAAAAATTTTCTCCCATTCTGTAGGTTGCCTGTTCACTCTGATGGTAGTTTCTTTTGCTGTGCAGAAGCTCTTTAGTTTAATTAGATACCATTTCTCAATTCTGGTTTTTGTTGCCATTGCTTTTAGTGTTTTAAACATGAAGTCCTTGCCCATGCCTATGGCCTGAATGGTATTACCTAGGTTTTCTTCTAGGGTTTTTATGGTTTTAGGTCTAACAATTAAGTCTGTAATCCATCTTGAATTAATTTTTGTATAAGGTGTAAGGAAGGGATCCTGTTTCAGCTTTCTACATATGGCTAGCCAGTTTTCCCAGCACCATTTATTAAATAGGCCAGGGCAATCAGGCAGGAGAAAGAAACAAAGTGTATTCAATTAGGAAAACAGGAAGTCAACTTGTCCCTGTTTGCAGATGACATGATTGTATATTTAGAAAACCCCATCCTCTCAGCCCAAAATCTCCTTAAGCTGATAAGCAACTTCAGCAAAGTCTCAGGATACAAAATCAGTGTGCAAAAATCACAAGTATTCTTATATACCAATAATAGACAGAGAGCCATATCATGAGTCAACTCCCATTCACAATTGCTTCAAAGAGAATAACATACCTAGGAATCCAACTTACAAGGGATGTGAGGGACCTCTTCAAGGAGAACTACAAACCACTGCTCAATGAAATAAAAGAGGACAAAAACAAATGGAAGAACATTCCATGCTCATAGATAGGAAGAATCAATATCGTGAAAATAATCACATTGCCCAAAGTAATTTATAGATTCAATGCCATTCTCATCAAGCTACCAATGCTTTTCTTCACAGAATTGGAAAAAACTACTTTAAAGTTCATATAGAGCCAAAAAAAGAGCCCACGTTGCCAAGACAATCCTAAGCCAAAAGAACAAAACTGGAGGCATCATGCTTCCTGACTTCAAACTATACTACAAGCCTACAGTAACCAAAACAACATGGTATTGGTACCAAAACAGAGATATAGATCAATGGAACAGAACAGAGCCCTCAGAAATAATACCACACATCTACAACCATCTGATCTTTGACGAACCTGAAAAAAAACAAGAAATGGGGAAAGGATTCCCTATTTTATTTTATTTTAAATTGACATAGTAATTGTATATATTTATTCGGTACAATGTAGCACTTTGATACATGTTTACAATGTGTAATGATTAAGTTAGAATAATTATCATATTTATCACTTCCAATATTCATGATTTCTTTTTGGTGAGAACATTTGTAATTCTCTCTTCTACCTACTTTGAAATATCCATCATATTAAAACTTATTTTCTCCTAATTATAATAAATATATGATTAAATTAAAATTTTCAAAATAAGCTAGGTACACACATATTTTTTTGTAGGGACATGGATGCAGCTGGAAACCATCATTCTCAGCAAACTATCACAAGAACAGAAAACCAAACACCACATGTTCTCACTCATAGGTGGGAATTGAACAATGAAATCACTTGGACACAGGAAGGGGAACATCACACACTGGGTCCTATTGTGGGGAGTGGGGAGAGGGGAGGGATAGCATTAGGAAATATACCTAATGTAAATGACAAGTTAATGGGTGCAGCACACCAATATGGAACATGTATACATATGTAACAAACCTGCACGTTATGCAAACATGTACCCTAGAACTTAAAGTTTAATAAAAAAAAGAGAATGCCTAAATATTAAAAAATATATATTTTCACAATAATTCACTTTAATAATTTTTCAACAGAGCCGTCATTATTGGTCTCATACTTTTTTTTTTTTTTTTGAGACAGAATTTGCCTCTGTCACCCAGGTTGGAGTGCAGTGGCACAATCTTGGCTCACTGGAACCTCCACCTCCTGGGTTCAAGCGATTCTCCTGCCTCAGCTTCCTGAGTAGCTGGGATTGCAGGCCTGTGCCATGATTCCTGGCTAATTTTTGTATTTTTAGTAGAGATGGGGTTTCACTACATTGGCCAGGCTGGTCTTGAACTCCTGTGATAGACCAGCTCAGCCTCCCAAAGTGTTTGGGTTACAGGTGTGAGCCACCACGCCTAGCCTGGCCCCAGACTTTATATGTTCTGCAACGGCAGAGATCCTGGTTATCTTGTCTGTTATCATATAACATATAACACATAACACACTGCTTGATCCAGAATTGGAATTAAATAAATAAAATGGTTATAAAAATAAGAGTCCTGTGATTATATCAAGCAAAGCTTTACAGAAAAGGAAAAAACACAGTAATTTAGTAATGTTTTCTATCAAGTAGTTTAAGTTAAGAAAAGGGGTTTTGTTTGTTTGGTGTTTTCCTTTTAACTGGGTAAAAATTGATCTCTGTGTATAGGATCTAGCACCTAGCACCTGGCTTAGATCATAGGACACACTCAGTACATGTCTACTGAATAAATGGACCTTACTTTTCCTATTAGATTCTTAAAGATCCTTGGAATGCCCTAAATTCTAAGGATCCCCAGGAGTCAATTAATGTGAAAAATAATTTCAAATTGCTATACCTAAAACATTCAAATGATTTTTATTTGCTTAATTTTGCTATGTGTATAATATAAAATATAAATTGAGAGAATTTAATTGTTTTAGAAAACATATACCAGAAGGATCTAACAGAATATCGTGAGGTATTTCTTAAAATAAGAACAAAGGGCCGAGCGTGGTAGCTCATGCTTGTAATCCCAGCACTTTGGGAGGCCAAAGAGGGTGGATCATGAGGTCAGGAGATAGACACCATCCTGGCTAACATGGTGAAATCCCATCTCTACTAAAAATACAAAAAGAAAAAAAAAAGAAAAAAAATAGCTGGGTGTGGTGGCACGTGTCTGTAGTCCCAGCTACTCAGGAGGCTGAGGCAGGGGAATCACTGGAACACAGGAGGTAGAGGTTGCAGTGAGCCGAGATCTCACCGCTGCACTCCAGCCTGGGCAACAGAGTGAGCCTCCATATCAAAAAAAAAAAAAAAAAAAAAGAAGAGTGATAAAAAAGAAGCAAATTATTTTCAAGAAGTTCTTTCTAGATTCAACAATCTGCTTGGTTTTCTAATTCTTATTAACTGAAAGACTGCAAAACACACTTAGTTTAATCCAGCATTAATTTTTTAGCACAATTATAATCTGGAACCTATAGTATTATTTTTATAGAGTAAAATTAACCAAATTTCTTACTACCTAATCTTTAGTAGATTTGATAGTTGAGACAAAAAAATAGGTGTCCCTTAATATCTAACATGATCTATTCTCCCTTTTATACATTCCTTGGTACGATGCATTAACACTTCATGCTTAGAGTCTTTATGCTAATTGTAATTTTATATTTATTTATGTGATTTGTAAGGAACACAAAGGAAAACTGTCTAGTTTCCATCAACTACATTCCTATTACCTACTGGTACCTAACACACAGAAGCATTCAATAACCACTTGGTGGAACTGAAGAATAAACAGTGGAAGAGGCTGCAGCAAGAGAGGAGACATGGTGAGTTGGTCTTTTTCCTGGTACGTACATGCCAGGAAATTTCTCCCAGAAGGGTCCTACAAATCAGTTCATGTACTTTTATATTTATATATCTACAAGCTGCAAATAAAATACTAATAACTATGACTGTATTAAAGGACCAAAAGTTTGTCTTCTATAAGACAACTTAAAAAGCAATCCATATACTTCACGATTTGTCTGTAATTTATTCATAATGATAATTCAGGACAAATGAGGCCTGTTTTCCATTGTGCTTTATATAATTATCACATGTGTGGGCCAAGGGGTTTTTCCTTTTGACGTGTGTGTATATTCATATATGTGTGTGTGTTATATGTTGAGTTTATTTTTACGACCCACCAGAATGAACAAAAGCAGACTATGGAAAGTGTATGTAAGTTGAATTAAATATCTGAGCAGCAAATAATTCTCTATTAACGTTGACATGTAATAATCACTATTGACAGTAATGATAAATTAATGTATGAAAAAGTCATGCATTGCTACATTTAAATATAAAATCAAATGGTTGGAAAGCAGATAATAGATTAGTAGCAAAAAGGCAACAAATTCCAACGGAAGCATTATTTTCTCTTATTGCATGTGCTTTTTGTGTCATTTTCCAAAACCTTTTAAAAATGAAGGATACTATCAAAAGAATGAAAGCACAACCTGTAAAAAGTGAAAAATATGTACAAATCAGATACTAGTGAATAAATTAAATTCCAGAACATGCAAAGAGCTCCCACAACTCAACAAGGACAACAACAGAAATTCATTTTTAAAATGGGCAAAGGCTGGCTTCAGCCAGGTGTGGTGGCTCACGTATATAATCCCAGCATTTTGGGAAGCTCAGGTGGGAGGATCACTTGAGCCCAAGAGATGGAGACAAGCTTGGGCAACATGGTGAAACCCTGTCTCTACAAAATATATATATATAAATTAGCTGGGCATGGTGGCACACGTCTGTAGTCCCAGCTACTTTGGGGGGCTGAGATGGGAGACTCATCTGAGCCTGGGAAGTTGAGTCTGCAGTGAGCCAAAATTAAGCTACTGAACTCCAACCTGGGTGACAGAATGAGACCATCTTAGAAAAAAGAAACAAAAAAAAATGGACAAAGCCATTGAATAGGCATTTATCCAAAGAAGATATAAAAATGGCCAATAAATACATTAAAAAATGCCCAACATCATTAGCCATTAGAGCCGTGGAAGTCAAAAGCACAATGAGATACCACATTATATATGTTAGGATGGCTATTACTTAAAAAAAGAAGAAAAATAACTAGTGAAGGGTATGGAAAATTGGAACCCTCTTGCACTATTGGTAGGAATCTAAACTAGTGCAGCCTCTATGAAACACATTATGGTAGTTTCTCAAAAAATTAAGTGTAGAATTATAATTGCCATGCAATTTGTCAATTTCATTTCTATGTAGATACACAAAAGAACAGAAAAAAGAGACTCACACAGATATTTTTACAACTATATTCTTAGCAACTTCATTCACAATAGCCAAAAGGTGGAAGTAACCCAAAAATTCATTGGTGAATGAATGGATAATTAAAATGTGGTATACACACATAATGAAGTATTATTCAGTCTTAAAAATAAAAGGAATTCTGAGACATGCTACATATAGGATGGATAAACCTTGAGGGCATTATGCTAAGTGAAATATCCGTCACAAACAGACAAATACTATATGATTCCACTTGTATAAGGTATCTAGACTAGTCAAATTCATTAACACGGAAAGTAGAGTACAGAGTTTGCTAGATATGAGGGGAGGGAAGAATGTTGACTTACTGCTTAATGGGTATAGAGTTTTAATCTGGGGTAATTTTTTAAATCTTGAAAAATAATAGTGGCAATGGTTACACTAAATTGTGAATGCACTTATGACTACTGAAGAGTACATTTATAAGCAATTCAAATGATGAATTTTATCTTTTCTTAATTTTATCACTATTAAGAAATAAAAACAAATGAATTTGTAATAGACAATGTTTATAACAAAACAGACTAAAGAAGGTACTTATAATTAAGTTAGACATTGAAAGATGTATCTTCTAGAAGGGAGAAAGTAAATGAAGTAAGGAGGCAAAGTTTATAATAAAACTGATCATATTGTGATTCAAAATGTGTGAAGAAAGTCAGTATAATTCTACAGTTAATGAGAGGAATCTGAGACATATGATTCCATCATTAGATACAAAGTTTGTTTGTTTGATATTATCAATATCAAATGAAAAATTATATTATTTACTAATTATTGTAAATGAAATGTCTGCCAAACGATGTTTTTAACATAGTTGATAGTGAGTTATACCTTCATTCAGTAATGACACCAATTTTTTGCATATTCACAACATTCCTAGAATAGGATTGAAAGATCATGAGTATAAAAGATGCCTCCTTTTCTGCTTCTTATGACAATAGAACGTATATCCAACTTTGCTAAATTATCAGAGTTTAAATGATAAAAAAACGGCAATGGCACAACCTCAGTTTATATTATTTATGACTCTAATCCATTTTCAAGAATGCTTTCTAATAACACTTAATCTAAGAACCTAAGATCTAATAGGAGATTATATCAAGTACAGTTATTTTTCCATAATTACAGGGTATTATTCATAAAATTCATATAATATTTAATCTGTTTTGTCCAAAATGTCAACTCAATAGTTTGATAGGTAAAATAATACTTATTTCTACAGTAGCTCTGCTACAAATATTCTTGATCCTTATGCAAAATATTTGATTTAGAAATTCAGGTCTGTAATTTAATAAACAAAGTTGATTTTATGTATTTAAAGCAAATCTGGAAAATAGACCTTTAGGTTTTATAAATTATCATCTCTCTATAAATTATAATTTATATCTGCAAACTACAAACTATAGCTTCAAAAGTATAGTCTATGAGTGACTTTCTGAAGAAACCATTATAGTTTATAAAAGTTCATATGTTTCATATTGGAAGGAGGGGTACATTTTATTTTGTCTTATAGATAAGCGTGAATTATTGTTTCAATCAAATTTGGCAATAATTTTGGAATGCAAATGAGTGCTTACGATCACTGATCACGTTGTTGATAATAAATACTTTTAAACTGTCAAAGATGGTGTATCCTGTCATTTGTAACAACAAGGATGAACCTGGAGGACATTATGTTAAGTGAAAAAAGCCAGATATAGAAAGACAAATACCACAGGATAGTATTCATATGTGGAATCTAAAGAAAAGCTGATCTTGAAGTAGAATTTTTTTCAGTGCCACTTTGCCAGTCAGAGACCTTTGCATCTGGTGAAGCCCCTGCCTGGGCCTCGCTCGGGCCTGGGCTTGTTGCAGAAGGCACTTGCCCACTCAGCCTGCCAGGCTGTGCCTGGCTTGTGCTCTGATATGGATCCTGTGGCCACTGTGACTATGCACTCAGTCCCTAGTGGGAGGGGGTGTGCGAGCGAGTGAGTGCAGGGTCATGCTGACTGCTGTAAGTGCTGGTACAAGAGTGGGCTCTGTGAGGGGCTTGTGCTAGACCACATGTCACAATTCATTCTTGTGGTGGACTTCAGCGTCCAGATGAGGGCAACATGGTGGTTCTCAAACAGGAATACCCGTGAGCCCAAAGCCGCAGAGAGGGTGTTACAGCAGCTAACAGCTCTTTTATCTCCTCCATCAGCAGCTCGATGAATGGGGTCATGTTAACAACTTTGTCAGTCCTGTTGACCCCCTTTGGCCCATGGCTCTGGGGCTGATCTGGCCTCACTGCTGCTTCCCATCACATGGGGCAACTGCTAAGTGCTAACAGGGGTTGGTGGGGTGGAGACATACAGTGTTACTGCCTTATTCGTACCCACATTTGGCAGGGTTCCAAGTTCTTGTCCTACATCCAAGAAGAATGACATTACACCGACAACCAGAGGGTGAGGAGGCAGAAGAGTTTTATTGAGAGAGAAAACAGCTTTCACCAGAGAAGGGACTCCAGGGTGGTCCCCCACCTGAAGTCAGGTGGTCTTTTTCTCAGTGTAGCTGGGTCTGGGGCTTTTATGGGCTCAGAATAAGAGAGTGCATGCTGATTGGTTTGTGAGTGTGCAGAAGAGGCTAAAACAAAAGCACCACTGAAAGGTAGGCTACAATAGTGTAAAAAATTCAGTTAAGGAATGGTAGGTATATGTAAAATAAGTGAAGAGTGGGGATCAAACAGAGAAAAGCACACCAAACACGAAGAGGGGTTCTCAATCTGGTCTGTGGATTTACCCAGAACTTGTAGCTAAGCTTTAAACTATCTTTGGTTTAAAGGCTGGGTTTCACTGAGGACCTGCCCTGTCAGCCTAAGATTTGTCTGCCTCCTGCCGCTATCAATCTCATAGAAGTAGAAAGTAGAAGAGGTGGTTATTAGAGGTGAGACAGGTGAGAGGGTGGATAGCCAGAGAGTAACAGATACAAAATTACAGCTATATAGGAGGAATAAATTCTCATGTTCTATAGTACCATAATTAAAAACAATATGCTGAATATTTTCAAATAGCTAGAAGAGAGGATTCTCAAATTTCTCAATACA
Source organism: Papio anubis (assembly GCF_008728515.1). Classification (NCBI taxonomy): domain Eukaryota; kingdom Metazoa; phylum Chordata; class Mammalia; order Primates; family Cercopithecidae; genus Papio; species Papio anubis. Next base: position 41,101,169 of record NC_044990.1, read on the forward strand.
AAAAAAAATGATAAATGTCTGAAGTGATAGATATTCTAATTACTCTGATTTGATAATTGTATATTGTATACAAGTGTCAAAATATTACACTGTACCACATAAATATGTACAATTATTATGTGTCAATTAAAAATGATAAAAGCAAGTCACCAGGGCTGGGGGGCATGATTGTGGTGATTATGGTTAATAATATATTGTATTCTTAAAAATCCTGAGTGAATGAAAGTGTTCTCACCACTAAAGTAACTGAAGTAATGTGTATGTTAATTAGCAAGCTTTAGCCATTCCACAATGCACATGTACTTCAAAGCATCATGTAGAGTACATGGTAGATACACAATATTGCCTGTCATTTCAAAAACAATTTAATGCAAGATAATTTAGGTAGTCAGGGGAAAATTTGAAGGATGTAATGTCAATGGTTCCTGCAAATCCCTGAAATATAAGACAACCAGGAGGTGTGTTCTGGGGAGTGGGTGGCAGGGGAGGTGGTGATTGGGAAGATGTTGGTGAAAAGATAAAAAACTTCAGTTAAGTTCAAGAGATCTCTTGTACAATACGGTGACCATAGTTAATAATAATATATTGTATATGTGAAAATTGAAGACAGTAGATTTTAAGTATTTTTATCACAGTAAATAACTATGTGAGGTAGAACATGTATTAATTAGCTTGAGTTAATCATTGAGCAATAAATATATTTTCCAACATGTTGTACACCATAAATATATACAATTTTAATTTGTCAATTTAAAAATAATAATAAAAGACATTCCATATATGAATGCATGTTTTTGAAAAGACCAAAAAAATTAAATAGTTTGGCAGTATATTGATGAGTTTAGGTCATGAAAATTCAGGGTTATTATTTGTTAAACATTTGAATATATGTCTATAGTTTGTGTAGTCTCTGAAGTGTATTGTTATAAACAAGTTGATCAAAGAAGATGCAGCTGACTACACATGAACATCATTATATGAGGTATTGATTTTAATCTTTAGGGAGTAAATTGAGGTAACATTCTACCCGTTAAATTTCCGGATTTCATGCACATTTTTTTATTATTGTTGACTAACTTGTGCTTGTTGCTTTTCCCCATTTTTAGTGATTTTATTTTATGCTACCATTTTTGCTGCCTACTACTGAATAACTATTGAACCATAGGTTGGTTGAAAGTGTCCATAGAACACAGAATATTTTGCTAGAAAATATTCTGGAGAAATGCCTACTTCCTATTTACATTGGCACTTGCAGTCCGCAGTATAATCAAAATGAGTTAATGGAATGTTGTACTGAGTAAGCAGGTGGCTTAATTTTGTAGGAATTAAACAGTCAGTAAAATAGGGAATTTCAATTTGGTCCATTAGTGCAGGAGTTGCTTTAGTTTACTAATGGTGCTGAACTTGGAAAGGGTAGCAGAAATTTTCTTTTTTTGTTTTTGGACAGATTAAGGATAATAAATATAGTGAACTGAACTTGTAAAAAAGTCTCTCAATCTTGGAAAACCTCATACTTGATGATTGAAGGAGATGCTAAAACTATGGAACTTATTTTCTTCAAACAAGTGAAACAAATTCAAAATATGGATTCAAAAATGTTTTAAACTATACTCATACATTATATATATAATTTTGTATCTACTAGATTATATAGTGATGCTGTCTCAAAAAGTTGACTTTGCCAAAAAATTCTTTAAAAAATAATTAATTTATGTAATATGCTGATAATGCACAATGTAATGTATGTAATGTATCAGAAAAGTAAAATTTATCTAGTTGAAGTAATTTGTCCAAAACCAAACACCTAAAATGTTGTTAAGTCAGGATTTTAAGTCAGGGTTTTAAGCTAAGGTTCTGGGCTTGAACATTTCACAACACTGGCAAGCATGAGACTCACTTAAGCAAAGACCATGATGGGGGGATGTGGATTTAGAAGCGCCATGGTTACTTCTGCCTTGAACTAGAACAATTTGCAGAAATAATATTTATGCTTAAAAATGAACATTATATTTCTAAGTTGAGATGGGGGAGGGAACAGCAGAGAAATTATTACTAACAGATATATGCAAGTTCATAGTATTTTGGATAAATGTACATAGCCAGACATGTTTAGAAAGGTAGTTTGGAATCAGGCTGTTAAAAACTTGTAGTGATTTTATACAGTGAAACTTAGATTTTATCATATAGGATATAACAAGGGATTTAGTAAATAAAAATAGACTTCCAATCCTAATTGAAAACTTAATGATCTTTCCATTGGGAACATATTAAAATGTTATAACGACAGATAACTTTAAAATATCCATACCTATATCTCCATCCATAATCTATATGGTGATTTGTTTACTCCATTCGATTCCAGTTACATTAGGTTTAAGGAGTTGCCTTCATTTGGATGCTGAGTTATTAGTGGCAGCATTAAGAGACTACTACTTTTAACACTGTTTGTATTAAGAATACAAGTATTTATATCATTAAAGTCAATTATCATATATATTTATATGTATTTTATATATATTTATTTATATATTTATAGTTATATATATATATTTCCCTGTTCGTGTTTCACCATACAGGACACCCATTTATTCTATGCTTTTATACCACTATGAGGTGAAAACCATCTTCTAATTACTGCATCTCAACCATTTGACAATATATTATCTCACCTAAGGAGCTCAAAAGTTGAAAAAATCAAAGGCTGTAGAGCTTGACAAAACATTTGCCTTCTCCTTAACCCAACATTCCCATGGTGATTTTACTGGGCAGCCAATTTTGAGAATCACAAACTTTGGGAACTGTTATCTTCCAAGTGTGGATTTGAACTAAGATTTTGATATATAGATTTGAAAAATAAATTAAATTAAACATAGTGAGTCAAAGTATAAAATAAGTAAAATAATATAAATTCATTTACTTTTAATTTTCAGCTGCTGATAAAGATTATTAGTTGTCTTCAAATGTCTGCCAGTGTTGTTATTTATTTGTCATAAAATGTGCACAGTGACACGATAAAGCTTACAATATTGCATTTCCATTATTACAAACAAAATCAGTAGCTTTCAATGTTTGCGTGCAAATGGAGAAGTGATAAATAGCAGAGGATGTGTCAGGCAAGCGATCTAAAAGCAGGTATTCAACGATTGTCTTACGGTCTATTTACTCATTGAAAATGCAATGTTTCGAGCGATTATTTTTCTCCCTTGTATCCAATACAAGGCATGATGATATAGAATTATCATCTTTCAGCTTAAATGGCTATTAACTGCATTCAGCAGGACATTCTATTAGAAGTTGTGTAATAAACTCCATTATCAAGTAGATATTGCCAGAAGCTGTTACCACTAACACAAGTTGTATTCTTCTGTGAAGTCTTCCTGTATACCTCATTTTATGATACTTGATTCCACTTAATTTTGTTATTCTCTAGAAACATTGCTTCTCTAGCACTACTGGCACTTTCTTTTCAGCTGTAACGGCCTCATTCACTACCCACACTATTGCGATTTGTCATTATTTAGGCAGAATTCACTACTGTTGAAGAATTGCAAGTTTTACTCTCATTGCTAAGTTTGATAACTATATATAGAAAAATATTCCATTGTTACATCACATAGTTTCTCTTCACTCAGTGGACTGTTGATGTGATTTGGACTTTGCATCGGGAAATAGATCTATCATACAAAATAACCAACTTGGCTGCTAAATGGTAAACAAGCTGAAAAGAAAATACTGAAAGCATAGATCATGTAATCATGTCCAATCATGATCGTTATGTAGGATGACTTTTTATAAGAGTGCTAGGTGGGATTTTTCTCTTATTCGCTCTCTTTTCACAGTATGATGTCAGTATACATTTCATGTTAGAGAGAGAAATAATTACCATATATATTATTCTAGCAATATGCTTCTATTAATTATTTCTAATAAGGATCAAAAAATCATAGCATACTTCTACAATAACACAAAGATATTTTATATTTTATTTAATATAACTCATATTATAAAGAATCTAAGGCTAGTCACAATATTGCCTTCAAAATCTATGGGCAAAATATAAGCAGAATAATATCACTTGGCTACATAATTAAAATTTACTACCAGATAAATTTTAAAATGCACTTACACAGTCAGATCCTGCTGGTTTTATGAACTGTTTACACAGCAATGTGGGAACTTTAGGAAATCTATGTACCTTCTGAATAAAAAGCGTTAAGTATTCATGAGGTTATTGTGTGGCATAGCTGGAAATACAGTGCACATACATTTATATGAATATGTAAATTAGGGTCAATATATTAAATGTAAACTGAATATTGTTTACAATTTACAAATGCAGAATTGATAGCTAGATTTATTTTGCATTTATTGAAAAATTTAAATTTTTAAAAGTCAAAAGATGTAAAAAAAAGTGATGACACATGCTACACAATAATTTTAGGGAGTTATTAACTTCCCAATATTTTTGTAAGAAAAAAATTTAGGGGGCGGAGCAAGATGGCCAAATAGGAACAGCTCCAGTCTCCAACTCCCAGCGAGAGTGACACAGAAGACCGGTGATTTCTGCATTTTCAACTGAGGTACTGGATTCATCTCACTGGGGAGTGCCGGACGATTGGTGCTGGTCAGCTGCTGCAGCCCGAACAGCGGAAGAGCTGAAGCAGGGTGAGGCATCGCCTCACCTGGGAGCCTGGGGAAGGGAATCCCTTTCCTAGCCAGGGGAACTGAGACACACAACACAGAAAGGGCAGGTAACTCCCACCCCAATACTGCCTTTTAAGCAAACAGGCACACCAGGAGATCATATCCCACACCTGGCGGGGAGGGTCCCGCCCACAGACCTCCCTCATTGCTAGCACAGCAGTCTGTGATCTACCCGGCCAAGGCAGCAGTGAGGCTGGGGGAGGGACCCCCGCCGTGCTGAGGCTTAAGTGGGTAAACAAAGCTGCTGGGAAGCTCCAACTGGGTGGAGCTCACAGCAGCTCAAGGGAAACCTGCCTGTCTCTGTAGACTCCACCTCTGGGGACAGGGCACAGTAAACAACAAAAGCAGCAGAAGCCTGCAGATGCAAACGACTCTGTCTGACAGCTTTGAAGAGAGAGTGAGTGGATCTCCCAACATGGAGTTGAGATCTGAGAAGGGACAGACTCCCCTGCTCAAGTGGGTCCTGACCCCTGGGTAGCTAACTGGGAGACATCCCCACTGAGACGTCCTGACACCCCACACCTCACAGGGTGGAGTACACCCTGAGAGGAAGCTTCGCTTAAGGGTGAACAGGTACACACTCCTGTTCAGAAATATTCTATCTTCTTCAGCCTCTGCTGCTGATACCCGGAGCAAACAGGGTCTGGAGTGGACCTCAAGCAATCTCCAACAGACCTACAGCTGAGGGGTCCTGACTGTTAGAAGGAAAACTATCAAACAGGAAGGACTACCTACATAAAACATCAGTACATCCACCATCATCAAAGACCAGAGGCAGATAAAACCAAAGATGGGGAAAAGCAGGGCCAAGAAAAGCTGGAAATTCAAAAACAAAGTGCATCTCCCGACAGGGAGGCGCAGCTCATGGCCAGCAATGAATCAAAGCTGGACGGAGAATGACTTTGACGAGATGAGAAGAAGGCTTCAGTCCATCAAAATTTCTCAAGAGCGCAAGGAGAATTATGTACCCAAGCAAAAGAAACTAAAAATCTTGAAAAAAGTGGAAAAGAATTGATGGCTAAAGTAATTAATGCAGAAAGGTCATAAACAGAAATGAAAGAGATGAAAACCATGACACAAAGAAATACATGACAAATGCAAGCTTCAGTAACCGACTTCGATCAACTGGAAAGAAAAGAGTATCCAGCGATTGAGGATCAAATGAATGAAATAAATGAGAAGAAGAAGAAACAAAAAAAAAAGAAAGAAAAGAAATGAACCAAGCCTGCAAGAGGTATGGGATTATGTAAAAGACCAAATCTACGTCTGATTAAGGGTGCCTGAAAGTGAGGAGAAAATGGAACCAAGTTGGAAAGCACTCTTCAGGATATCATCAGGGAGAACTTCCCCAACCCTAGTAGAAGACGGGCCAATAATTCAAATCCAGGAAATACAGAGAGCGCCACAAAGATACTCATCGAGAAGAGCAACTCAAGACACATAATTGCCAGATTCACCCAAAGTTGAAATGAAGGAAACAATCTTAGAGGGCAGCCAGAGAGAGAAAGGTCAGGTTACCCACAAAGAGGCCATCAGCAGACTAACAGCAGATCTCTCGCTTAGAAACTCTACAAGCCAGAAGAGAGTGGGGCCAATATTCAACATTCTTAAAAGGTGCAAGCCAAATTTCATATCCAGCCAAACCTAGAACATAAGTGAAGGAGAAATAAAATCCTTTACAGATAAGCAAATGCTTAGAGATTTTGTCACCACTAGGCCTGCTTACAAGAGACCCTGAAGGAAGCACTCAACATGAAAAGGAACAACCGGTACCAGCCATTGCAAAAAGCTTATGCCAAAATGTAAAGACCATTGAAGTAGGAAGAAACTGCATCAATAACGAGCAAAATAACAAGTTAATATCATAATGACGGGATCAAGTACACACATAACAATATTAACCTTAAATGTAAACGGACTAAATGCTCAATTAAAAGACACAGACTGGCAAACTGGATAAGAGTCAACACCCATCAGTCTGCTGTATTCAGGAGACCCATCTCACACGCAGAGACATACATAAGAGCTCAAAATAAAAGGGATGGAGGAAGATTTACCAAGCAAATGGAGAACAAAAAGCGGGGGGTTGCAATGCCTAGTCTCTGACAAACAGACTTTAAGCCATCAAAAGATCAAAAGAGACAAAGAAGGCCATAACATAATGGTAAAGGGATCAATTCAACAGGAAGCTAACTATCCTAAATATATATGCACCCAATACAGGAGCACAGATTCACTAAAGCAAGTCCTCAGAGACTTACAAAGAGACTTACACTCCCATACAATAATAATGGGAGACTTCAACCTCCACTGTCAACATTAGACAGATCAACGAGACAGAAAAGTTAGCAAGGATATCCAGGAATTGAACTCGGCATCTCTGCAACAAGCAGACCTAATAGACATCTATAGACTCTCACACCCCAAATCAACCAGAATATACATTCTTCTCAGCACCACATCATTGCCACTCCAAAATTGACCACGTAGTGGAAGTAAATCACTCCTCAACAAATGTACAAGAACAGAAATTATAACAAACTGTCTCTCAGACCACCCAGTGCAATCAAGCAGAGCAGGGACTAAAACTCAATCAAAACCACTCAACTACATGGAAACTGAACAACCTGCTCCTGTGAATGACTATTGGGTACATAACAGAAATGAAGGCAGAAATGAATGTTCTTTGAAACCAATGAGAACAAAGATACAACATGCCAGAATCTCTGGGACACATTTAAAAGCAGTGTGTAAGAAATTTATAGCACTAAATGCCCACAAGAGAAAGCAGGAAAGATCTAAAATTGACACTCTAACATCACAATTAAAGAACTAGAGAAGCAAAAGAGCAAACACACTCGAAAGCTAGCAGAATGCAAAATCACTAAGATCAGAGCAAGAACTGAAGGAGATAGAGACACAAAAAACCCTCCAAAAATCAATGAATCCAGGAGTTGGTTTTGAAAAGATCAACAAAATTGACAGACCACTAGCAAGACTAATAAAAGAAAGAAAGAGGAGAATCAAATCGGCCTTAATAAAAATGATAAAGGGGATATCACCACTGACCCACAGAAATACAAACTACCATCAGAGAATACTATAAATACCTCTACGCAAATAAACTGGAAAATCTGAAGAAATGGATAATTTCCTGGACACTTACACTATTCGAAGACTAAACCAGGAAGAAGTTGAATCCCTGAATAGACCAATAGCAGGCTCTGAAATTGAGGCAATAATTAATAGCCTACCAACCAAAAACGTCCAGGACCAGATGGATTACAGCTGAATTCTACCAGAGGTACAAGAAGGAGGAGTTGGTACCATTCATTTCTGAAACTATTCCAATCAATAGAAAATAGAGGAATCCTCCTAATTCATTTTATGAGGCCAACATCATCCTGATACAAAAAGCCTGGCAGAGACACAACAAAAAAGAAAATTTTAGACCAATATCCTGATGAACATCGATGCAAAAATCCTCAATAAAATACTGGCAAACCAGTTCAGCAACACATCAAAAGCTTATCCACCACCATGATCAAAGTGGAGCTTCATCCCTGGGATGCAAGGCTGGTTCAACATTCACAAATCAATAAACATAATCAACATATAAGCAGAACCAAAGACAAGAACCACATGATTATCTCAATAGATGCAAGAAAAGGCTTTTGACAAAATTCAACAGCCCTTCATGCTAAAAGCAACTCAATAAATTCGGTATTGATGGAACGTACCTCAAAATCATAAGGCTATTTATGACAAACCCACAGCCAATATCATACTGAATGGACAGAAACTGGAAAAATTCGCTGAAAACTGGCACAAGACGGGGATGCCCTCTCACCGCCTATTCAACATAGTGTTGGAAGTTCTGGCTAGGGCATCAGGCAAGAGAAAGAAATCAGAATTATTCAGTTACGAAAAGAAAGGAATCAAATTGTCCACAGATGACGGTGTATATTTAGAAAACCCCATTGTCTCAGCCGAAAATCTCCTTAAGCTGATAAGCAACTTCAGCAAAGTCTGGGATACAAAATTAATGTGCAAAAATCACAAGCATTCTTATACACCAGTAACAGACAAACAGAGAGCCAAATCAGGAATGAACTTCCATTCACAATTGCTTCAAAGAGAATAAAATACCCAGGAATCCAACTTCCAAGGGATGTAAAAAGGATCTTCAAGGAGAACCCACAAACCACTGCTCAGTGAAATAAAGAGGACACAAACAAATGGAAGAACATATACCATGCTCATGGATAGGAAGAATCAATATCGTGAAAATGGCCATACTGCCCAAGGTAATTCCCCATAGATTCAATGCCATCCCCATCAAGCTACAATGAGTTTCTTACAGAATTGGAAAAAACTGCTTTAAAGTTCATATATGGAACAAAAAGAGCCCGCATCTCCAAGACAAATCCTAAATAGAAAGAACAAAGCTGGAGGCATCCATACCTGACTTCCAAACCATACTACAATTACAGTAACAAAAACAGCATGGTACTGGTACCAAAACAGAGATATAGACCAATGGAACAGAACAAGTCCTCCAAATACCACACATCACATGCATCTGATCTTTGACAAACTTGAGAGAAACAAGAAATGGGGAAAGGATTCCCTATTTAATAAATGGTGCTGGGAAAATTGGCTAATACATAAGTAGAAAGCTGAAACTGGATCCTTTCGCCTCCTTATATGAAAATTAGAAAATTCAAGATGGATTAGAGACTTAAATGTTAGACCTAATACCATAAAATCCTATAGAGAGGAAAACCTAGGTAGTACCATTCAGGACTATAGGCATGGGCAAAACTTCATGTCTAAAACACCAAAAGCAACGGCAGCAAAAGCCAAAATTGACAAATGGGATCTCATTAAACTAAAACTTCTGCACAGCCAAAAAACTACCATCAGAGTGAACAGGCAACCTACAGAATGGGAAAATTTTTGCAATCTACTCATCTGACAAAGGGCTAATATCAGAACCTACAAGAACTCAAAACAAATTTACAAAGAAAAAAACAAACAACCCATCAAAAAGGAAGTGTTAGACCCAAAGGATATGAACAGACATTTCTCCAAAGAAGACATTCATACAGCCAACAGACACATGAAAAAATGCTCATCATCACTGGCCATCAGAAATGCAAATCAAAACCACAATGAGATACCATCTCACACCAGTTAGAATGGCGATCATTAAAAAAGTCAGGAAACAACAGGTGCTGGAGAGGATGTGGAGAAATAGGAACAGCTTTTACACTGTTTTTGGGATTGTAAGCTAGTTCAACCATTATGAAGCAGTATGGCGATTCCTCAAGGATCTAGAACTAGATGTACCATATGACCCAACCATCCCATTACTGGGTATATACCCGAGATTATAAAACATGCTGCTATAAAGACACATGCACAGGTATATGTTTTATTGCAGCACCTTACTATTCTAATAAGCAGAACTTGGAATCAACCCAAATGTCCATCAGTGACAGATTGGATTAAGGAAATGTGGCACATATACAGCATGGAATACTAATAAAGGCCATAAAAAGGATGAGTTTGCGGCAGTAATCCTTTGTAGGGACATGGATGCAGCTGGAAACCATCATTCTTAGCAAACTATCACAAGAACAGAAAACCAAACACCGCATGTTCTCACTCCTTAGGTGGGAACTGAATAATGAGATCACTTGGACTCAGAGAACATCACACACCGAGACCTATCATGGGGAGGGGGGCGGGGAGGATTGCACTGGGGTTATGCCTGATGTAAATGACGAGTTGATGGGTGCAGCACAGCAACATGGCACAAGTATACATATGTAACAAACCTGCACGTTATGCACATGTACCCTACAACTTATAGTATAATAATAATAAATTAATTTAAAAAAAAAAGGAAAAAATTGAATTTAATTTTTTCCTGTTGTTTATTAGTGCTGTGTGTAACCTGGTAACTGTTGGAAACATATATAGGCATATACTTCTTAATTTATTTTTGAGCATAGCTAAAGTGTATATTCATACAAAACAAATTCTTACATTTTAAAATTATGCTTTAGACATTATTTATAAACCAAAACTTCAAGAAAATTCAGACTTTTCATTTTCTGTGAAAGGATACTCCAAACCTTATTCTATGTCAGACTTAATCTATTTTGTATTTATTATCTGTGTAGCAGAACTAAGTTTCTAAGGATTCTCCAAATATTTTCTCTTCCATAGTCACATCTTCCTAACTGGAAAACAAATTTCAGAAATTCACATATTATGTTTTAAACTTCTTTTTGGCGCCACATAATTTTTCATTTTGCATAATATCTGATAGGATATAAGCATCTTGTATTGTTTTCCAAACTAATAACCATCTAGCCACATCAATCCACAGCTTCCCTTGTGGTCACCATGCATTTTTAACCTAATACTAATATCATTACCACCACCAACACTACCACCACTACTACTACTACTACTACTACTAGTACTACTACTACTACTACTACTACTACTACTACTACTAGGTTAATATTTGCATTCACACATTACAATTTCATAATTTTATGTCAATATTCCCTGATGTGTGCTTCAAAATTTAGTGAGTCTTGTTTCTAGCATTATCACTTGAAGTATAAAAGTGATTCATTTAGTGTGTAGAGAAATTGATTGCCTCACCTTGGTTTCATTAGCATTAATTATAATCAATTCAGATAACAAGGCAAAGATAAAAAGAATGAATTGCAGAGAACATATTATATCAATGATCAATACAGGTCACTTGTTAGCAGTTTGTTTTCAAGCATTATTCAGAGTATTCATTTCAGTTATTAATTGTCTATATCATTGGGATACTTAATCTGTGGATGTGGTACTCTTTATCCTCATGTTATTAGGGACAAAGTGACATATCTTAGAAAAACAACTACTAGATTCAGCAATTGGCAATATGACCTTAATCTCACTGAATGGTTAAGTAGTTTTCTAAACTTAACTAAATGATTTTTAGTTTTCTAAACTTAACTAAGTTAATTAAGTTTGGAAAACTAAGAAAAGGATTTTTGGTCTAATTAAAATTTTTAAAGAAGAGAATAGTAGTAACAATCATTTGCAGGTTATATTTTTGCTTATTTTTCTTGTTTGTTTTAGTTAAAAATATGAAAAAATGAAAGTATTGTACTTTCACAGAAAAATACAATACTCACTTACTGTCTGTCCTCTTTCTTCAGTTAATCTTCCTGGTGCATTGAAATTCTTCTCTAGTATTTGTAATTAAAGACTCAGATTGACATATTTTTTAAACATCACAAATAAGAATTCTAGTAAACTTTATAGTCAGAGAAAAAAATCCAATTAAGAATAACTGTAGATTTTTAAAAAATTCAAACACAAACAAGTGTAAGAAAAATTACTAGGTTGGTAATAAGTTATCCTTATCCCTACACGCTCTACAGAACAGGGAAAAACAGTAAGTATTTAAATCAAGGGCCATTACCAGCTTATATGTTTATTTTAACCTTTGTTTTCATATTTAATTTTATGATGAATACTGTCTTCTAAGTGTTGTGTGCTAAGAACATATCTATTTTTGTATGTGCTAATTTTGTTCTGAAACTAAAGCAGTCTATAAAAATGTCAGACTGACTTCATGTAGGGATACACTTTTATTTTATCCAAGATTGCAATGTTATCATCACTTTTTATTGTGCTAGACAATTCCTAGTACCAGGATAATTCTTCTCTTCGCATCCTGAGCAACTTAATGAAAAAAGACAGCAATCTAATTTTTATAATCTTAGTTGCTCATTTGTAGACTGAATATCCTGAAGTTCTACATACCACTAAAAGGGATTATAGAAAAGTATTATAAAAATTGCAGATCAACAAATTTAATAATCTGGAAGAAATGAAAACATTACTAGAAACAGACAATCTACCAAGACTGCATCATGAAGAATTAGAGACTCTGAATAGGCATATAACTAGTAAGAATATTGAATTCATAATTAAAATCCTACCAATGAGGAAAAGCCTGCAGCCAGATGGCTTCATTGTTGAATTTTACCAAACATCAAAAGAGTAAATGCCAATAATTCTCAAAGTTTTCCAAAAGAAAAAAAAAAAAAAATTAAGCGGAGGAAAAGACCCCTCTCTAACTCTTCTACAAAACCAGCGTTACTCTGAAATACAACCCAGAAAAAGACACTACAACAAAACTATAGACCAGTATCTCCTATAAACAGTCATGCAAATATCCTCAAAAAATACACTAGAAAACCAAATTTAACAGAATCTTTAAGGATTATACATGAAGACCAAGTGAGATTTATTTTTAAATGTAAGTATTTTTTAAATGTGAAAATCAATTGATGGAATACTTCATAATAATAGAAGAGAAAAATATAATCATGTCTATGCACAATAAACATTTGACAAATTCAACGTATTTTAATTTAAAAAGTAGGAATTTTTGTTGGAAAGTTGTCCTCAACAAAATAGGAAGAAAAGTAAACTATGCTACGAAACAAATACCAAATATAAAATCCACAGCCAACATCATACTTAATGCTCAAAGACTGAAAACTTCTCTTCCAAGATCAAGAGCAAGGCAAGAATGCCCACTCTCTCAACTTCTATTCAACATAATCCTGTTAGTTCTAGCCAGAACAATTAGGCAGCAAAAGAAATAAAAAGCATCTAAATCGGAAAGAGAGAAGTAAATTATTTTTCTGTTTATAGATGTCATGATCTTACCTGTAGAAAATACTGAAGAACCGCCGGGCGCGGGGGCCCACGCCTGTAATCCCAGCACTTTGGGAGGCTGAGGTGGGCGGATCACGAGGTCATGAGATTGAGACCATCCTGGCTAACATGGTGAAACCCCGTCTCTATTAAAAATACAAAAAAGTAGAGGGGCGTGGTGGCGGGCCCCTGTAGTCTCAGCTAGTTGGGAGGCTGAGGCAGGAGAATGGCGTGAATGCAGGAGGCGGAGCTTGCAGTGAACAGAGATTGGGCCTCTGCACTCCGGCCTGGGCAACAGAACTAGACTTTGTCTAAAAAAAAAAAAAAAAAAAAAAAAAGAGAGAGAGAGAGAGAAAATACTAAAGAACACATGTACACAAACTGTTAGAAATAATAAAATAATTCATCAAGGTTAGAGGATTACAAAATCAACAAGCAAAAATCAGTTGTATTTCTACATTCTGAAAGTAAACAATTTGAATAGAAAACTAAACAATTTATGACATCATCAAAAAGAATAAAATGCTTAATAAACTTAACCAAGAGGCAAAAGGTTTGTGTCCTGAAAATCAAAAATGTTACTGAAAAAGTTAAAGAAGACGTAAGTATGTGGAAAGATATCTCTTGTTGATCACACACATTATGATCAACATTGGTGTAAACACAAAAATAACTATTGTTGGCAAATGTGTGGAGAAATTGGAACCTTTGTGCATCAATTATGGGAATGTAAAATCATGCAGCCACTCTAGGAACAGTGTCATGATTCCTTAAAAAACATGAATGTAGAATTACCGCATAATTCAGCAATTCCGTATCTGGGTACTTAGACAAGAGAAATGTAAGCAAGGACTCAGTTTTGTACAATTATGCTCATAGCAACATAATTCATAATAGCAAAGAGATTGGGGCAACCCAAGAATCCATCAGCACATGAATAAATGAACAAAATGTAGTATGCACATGAAGTGGAATATTACCCAGCCTCAAGAAGAAAAGAAATTCTGATACTTGCTACCACATAGATGAAACTCGAACACATTATTCTTCAAGCAAATTTATCGGTTTTTATACATTTAATAAAATCCAAAAAATGTGATTTCAAGGTGGCTTGTTTTGTTTAATTTACTTTGGTTTTAAAACTTCACAAAGTGATTCTAAAATTCATTCATAAAAATAAATGAAAGAGAATATTTAGGGAATCTCTCGAAAAAAATTAGCAATTTAGGGAGATGTGGTTTAGTATATGTAAAAAAATTATTATAAATGAGAAAGACTGACAGACTGACTCAATACAGTATTAAGTAAATAATTAGAAATACAAAATGGAATGCAATCTGGATATAGACCTAAACACATATTTCATATATGTATGTATATACATATACATATGTGCTCTTTAATTAAATGGTTTCATTTATAGGAATTTCCTACAAATACACTTGAAGTAATGTACATACAAAGGTATATAATATACTCTGATGATTAATATTGAGTGTCAACTTGATTGGATTAGAGAATGCAAAGTATTGTTTCTGGGTGTGTCTGTGGTGGTGTTGCCAACGGAGATTAACATTTGAGTCAGTGGACAGGGAAAGGCAGACCCACCCTCAATCTGGGTGGGTACCACCTAATCAACTGCCATCTCGGCAAGAAAAAAAAGCAGGCAGAAGAATGTGAAAAGGCTCGACTGACTCAGTCTCCCTGTGCCTCTTTCTCCCGTGCTGGATGCTTCCTGCCCTTGAACATTGGACTCCAAGTTCTTCAGCCTTGGGACTCAGACTGACTTCCTTGCTCTTCCGCTTGCAGACAGTCTATTGTGGGACCTCTGCTTGTGATAGTGTGAGTCAACACTCCTTCATAACCTCCTCTTTATGTATACATCTATGCTCTTGGTTCCATCCACTAAAGAACCCAATACATACACTATGACTTCTAATGGCAAAATACTACAAATGCTTAACAATGTCTTCAGTAGAGAACTAAGTAAGTAATTTTAGATCCATAAGATACTATAAAGCTTTAAAATTGAACAAAAAGATTTTTACATGGTAAAATAAAAAATTTGCAAGGTATATAGAGTTTAAAAAACCTGTATTGAAACTAATATATGATAAGTATGTGTATTTTTTATTATGGTGGTTATTTAATATCTCTGGAAAAATTCACCAGAAATTGATAATGGTGCTGAGTGATTGGTGAGTGATTAAGAATAGGGTGGACAGCAGTCAGGAATGGAAGGAATATGTTTTATGTTATATGTTTGTTTTACTTTTAAAAAATGTCGAAACCATGTGTTTGCATTACTTATTTTTATGTTTATTTTTGAGACAGGGTCTCCCTCTGTCACCCAGGAGGCTGGAGTGCAGTGGTCCAATTTGAGCTCACGGCAGCCTTGACCTCCTGGACTCAAGCGATCCTCCCACCTCAGCTACCTCAGTAGCTGGGATTACAGGCACATGCCACCACATCTGGTTAATTTCTGTATTTTTTTTTTTTTTTTTTTTTTTTTTGTAGAGACAGAGTTTCACTAAGTTGCCCAGGCTGGTCTCAAACTCCCGGACTTAAGCAATCTGCCAACTTTGGCCTTCCAAAATTCTGTGATTACAGGTATAGCCACCGTGCCCAGCCATGTTACTTATTTAAAAGAATAACATTTAAGTACCGTTTATAAAGGGCATCCTTTAAATCATAAAAATTTAGAAAATACAGAAAAGGCAGTATTTTTAAGTATGCTACAAAGCATGTTTGCTTCTCAAATTAAACTCCTATTCAAAATATGTCTTGCAAACATCGTAGATAGAAAAATACCTCTGCCCCCTCCAAAACTGACCACATCTTAATCCTGGGTATCTGCAAATATGTTATCTTAGATGGCAAAGTCTCTTTAGTTGATGTAATTAAGATAAGGAACTGAATGTTCTTGATTATCTCATTGCGCCCAATGTAATCAAAAGGGTCCTGAGAAGAGAGAGATAAGAGAGTCTGTAAAACAGTAGTAGATTTGCTGATGGAAGCAGAGGTGAAAGAAATTGGAAGATGCTACATTGCTGACCTTGGAAATGAAGGAAGGGGCCAGTTGCCAAGAAATGCAAGTTGTCCCTTAGAAGGGAAGAAAGAAAGGAAGAAAGACAGGGAAGAAAGAAAGAAGGGAAGAAAATAAAAGGGGCCACTTGCCAAGAAATGCAAGTGGTCCATCAAAGTTGGAAAGGGCAGGAAAACAAATTATTCCTTAGAAACTCTAGAAGGCATACAACCAACACCTTGATTTTAGGTCTTCCGACATTCTTAACTAGAAGGTACTACATTTGTTTTATTTTAAGTGACTCCATTTATGATAATTTGTTATAACAACCACAGAAAATTAATACACTGAAAAACCAAATTTTGCAATTACTTATATAAATCAAGGGTTAAATTGACTCAATGGTTTTGTTTATAATTCTAGCTTTCATTTAATAAGCACTTGTGAACCACCTTTGTACTAATCATTTATCTCAATTAATATTCCAAAGGCTAAAGAGATTTTTTAAATATATCCAGATTTTTTGGTAGCAATTTTCTCTTATAACAATTAAAAGAATTGAAATATATATGTATGTATGTGTGTATATATATATGTGTGTGTGCATATATATGTACATATGTGTGTATATGTATGCATATGTGTGTATATATACATATTTTGTTATTGTTGTTGTTGTTGTCGTTGTTGAGACGGTCTCCCTCCTTCACACAGGCTGGAATGCAGTGGCGTGATCGATTCTTGTGCCTCAATCTCCCAAGTAGCTGGGACCACAGATGTGAGCCAACATACCCATCTAATTTTTGTGTTTTTAATAGAGACGGGGTTTCACGGTGTTGGTCATGCTCATCTCAAACTCCTGACTTCAAGTGATCAGCCCACCTCGGCCTCTCAAAGTGCCAGGATTACAGGCATGAACCACCATGCCCAGCCTGTTTAGACATATTTTGATTTATATTTAGTTGTTACTACCGAGATACAATGAAAAGGGGTCTTCATTACAGGATGTTTACTTGTTTTAATTACTCTTATACCCTATTTAAAGAACCTAACCCTTACTCTAACCCTAAATGTTCTTGGTGATATGGTGAGCTTTAAACATAAAATTTTATATTATTATTACATTTTTCAGGCTCAAGCATGTGGAAATTGGTTTGTTTGTTTTTTATTTTGGTACAAACAAATAACATAAGATCTATCATTTTAATAAATTTTTAAATATATACGACAATATTGTCAACTATAAGTACAGTGTACAGAGATTTTTAGAATTTATCTGGCATAACAGAAACTTCACACCTGTTGGACAGCATCTCCCCATTTACTTCCTCTCTCAGCTCTTGGCAACCACCTTTTATGTTCTGCTTCTATGTATTTGACTATTTAATTTAACTTGATATCAACCCTTATAACAAATTTTTATGTGTACACTACAGTATTGTTAACTATAAGCACAATGTACAGCAAATTCCTAGAACTTGTCTCACATAACTGAAACTTTATACCTGTATACACGTTGAATAGCAGCTCCCCATTTCCTCTCCCCCTCACAGTTCCTAGCAACCACTTTTTTTTTTAATGAACTTGACTATTTCAAATAACTTACAGAAGTGAAAATATGGAGAATTTATCATTTTGTGGTTTATTTCCCTTAAAATAATGTTCTCCAAGTTTGTCTACACTGCCTCATGTGGAATTTTCTTCCTTCTTTTCCTTCTTTTTCCTTCTCTCTCTTTCTCTTTCTTTCTTCCTTCCTTCCTTCCTTTCTTTCTTTCTTTCTCTCTCTTTCTCTTTCCCTCTTTATCTCTTTCTTTCTTTTTTCTGTTTCTTTTTATTTTTAGAAACAATCTCCTCTGCCACCCAGGCTTAAGTGCAATGGCATGATCATAGCTCACTGCAGACTCTAATTATTGGGCTCAAGTGATCCTCCTGACTCGGTCTCCTGAGTCGCTAGAACTACAGGTACATGCCAGCACACCCAGGTATTTTTTTTTTTCTTTTTTAATAGAGACAGGGTCTTGCTATGTTGCCTAGGCCTGTCTTGAACACCTGATTTCAAGTTATCCTCCTGCCCTTGTGTCCCAAATTACTTAGATTACAGGCATGAGTCACCACCCCTGGCCAACTTTTTTTTTTTTTTTTTTCTTTTTTTTTTTACTAAAGCCTGTGCTTTTGGTCCCATTTGGAATCATTTTCAAAACCAATGTCAAAAAGCTGTTCTCATTTTCTTCTAGGATTTTTACAGTTTTAGGGCACATGTTTAAAATTTTTAAGCCATTCTTGGTTTACTTTTATGCATGGTGTAAGATAACAGTCCTGTTTCCTTCTTTTGCATGTAGATATCCAGTGTTCTCAACATCATTTGTTGAGCAGACAATCCTTTCCCTGTTGGATATTGTTGGCACACTTATAAAATACCAGTTGATCTTATATGTGTGGGTTTATTTCTAGACTCTTTATTATTTTCTATTGATCTGTATGTCTGTCTGTGTGTCAGTACCATACTGTTTTAATTACTGTAGATTTGTCATATATTTGGAAATCAGAAAGGATGAAACCTCCAGTTTTGTTTTTCTTCCTCAAATTGTTTTGGTAATTTTTTGTCTTTCAAGGTTCCCTAAGAATTTTAACATTCATTATTCTCAGTTTTGGTAAAAGATGCTATTGGAATTTGATGGAAATAGCATTGACCTTCTAGATAACTTTGGGTGATATGGACATTTTAACAATAATAAGTCTTCCAATTTATGAACATGGGATGTCTTTTCATATATTTGTGTCTTCCTTAATTTCTTTCATCAATGTTTTGTAATTTTTACTGCATAGATCTTAAACTTCCTTGATTAATTTTATTCATATTTTATTCATTTGGGGATTTTTAAAAATTTTGTTTTGGGATGATTCATTACTATTACACAGCATTGTAGCTAAGATTTGTATGTTTATGTATTCTGCAATTTTACTGAATTCATTTATTAGTTCTTACAGTTTTTGTAGAATATTTAGGATTTTCCACATGTGAATCATGTCATCAGCAATATATATATATATAAAATTTTACTTCTTTCATTCTGATTTGGATGCTTCTTATTTACTCTTCTTGCCTAATTGCTCCAGCTAGTACTTTCAATATGATAATATGTTGAATAGAAGTGGTAAGAGTAGGTACCCTTGCCTTGTTCCTGATCTCTCAAATTGTCTTATAAAAAGAAAGACAGAAAATGTATCTCCAGCCTGAATTATCACATGAAGATTGGACCTCAGAAATTACCAAGGGTATTCATTAGTGATCTTAACCTTATTTTCCGTGCTTTACACACAATTTTACTTTTCCAACATTCTTGAAAATAAGCATGAAAATGTGACTTCCACTGTCCAAGAACAAAAACTAGTTTGCGGTGTCCTGTAGTGTCAGACAACATTTCCCTGGCCAGCCTTATGTGATTATTGTATTGGTACAGGGCCTCCATCAAGTTTGATCCCATTGTGACTATTCCCTCTTAGTCATGTGGTATAAATATGAAATAAGCTTTGTTATTGTTTAGCCATAATATGTAGGGCTATATTTTTTAAGCAACCACGTTACAATGTATCCTTACTGATACATTAACGCCAAATTAAATTAATTTCAATGACAGAAATCTACAATACATTTAAATTAGTCTTATATTTCCACTTTCATTGTTTTTGTTCATTCTCATTATAAGATCTATCTTTAATTTCAAGGATGGGGTGATTCATATCTACATCCTGATTATATATAAATACAGATTTTCTAGAGAGGAATATATTTTAATTAATCAATAAAATAAGTTGAATTTCTGTACATAAAATAAATTTCTTACCTAAAGATTATATCTGCAGGACATAACAACTTAATAAATTTGGTTTTGCCAGTCTACCAACAGGTTTGTTATCAGATTTAATATAAAACGCTTGCAGAAGACATGTGCTTGAATGTCAAATATAAAATAATAGATTTAAATAGTTATTTAAAAAGGGTTAAATTTGAATTAAAAATTTTATTGGAGAGTGAACTTGATCTTTCTCCTTATTTACAACCTTACTTTATTCTTATATTTTTATCTAGCCACAGAATTCCCAAAATATTAGTCTTTCTCTGTCATATTCAGTGATTTAATGTTTTACTCTGAATGTTTCATTTCTGTAGCAGATGAGTAATGTGTGAGCCCAAGGCAAAGCCCCAGCTTCCTTCCTCCTAACCTACCATGCAATTTCTCACTCTCCAAAATATGCCGAAACATACACTCTCTGTCTTTCACACACACACACACACACACACCCGTGAAAGTTCATGACTCTTTCATTGAGAATCTCAAATATCACAAAAAAATTTCTGCAGTTGAATAACACATTGACAATAATTCTTAACTGGTTTATTTTATGGTATTCTCTTATATTTTAACCTACATAGAATTTGCAATATTGCCTTAAGATTACCTGAGACAACAACTGCATTTTTAAACCATTCTTTGGGCCTCATCCTACCTCCATGAAAAAAAAAAAAAAAAAAAAAAAAAAAACAAGATTGATTGGTTTCAGTATAACTGAATGTAACTTTCTTTCTGATTTATTCTCACCAAGTTGCACAGTTCCAAATTTTCACTTCCCTAACATTTCCTGCTATATTTAGGTTATGTTTTTCATGTCCATTTATCATTTGTCCCCTACTCTTCCTCACCACCTGATAGAGATGTTCCAATGCTTATTCATTTTATTACAGTTTTATTGTGACATCATTATATACCACATTGTAAACCTTTTTCTAATGCATACAATCTGATGATTTTGGCATAGACACAGATTGTGTGATCATCATCGCATCATCGCTGATTTCATAACATTTCATCCCTCCCCAAAAATCTTCATGCACATTAAAATTCGCTTCCCACTCCTCTCTTGCAAGTTGATATCTGACAACCATTAACCTACTTTTTGTCTCTAAGAATTTATCTGCTTTGGACATTTCAAATAAAGGGAATTATAGACAACTGTGGAATCACAAACAACCAAGCAAATACACAAAATATCTTTTAAAAAGTTCATACCGTACTAACAACAACAACAAAAAATACTATGGTCAGTGTTCCTCTACTAATGGTAGAATTTATCTACAAAAACAGTTGATTCCATTTGTGTTCTCTATTATTCAATCTGTAGTCTTCAAATAATGAGTAATTCTAGGCCCTAGAATCACTGATAAGAGACTACATAGTGTATAATCAGAGAAGGAAACAGATTTTACTAAAACCTTAAGTCTATCACAGCAATTAGCTTATCAGTCATTGTGATAAGACTCTAAGGAACTAATTTTAAAGTTAAGTGCTTTCATGTGACCAATAGTCAATGAAAATTATTTCTTTTGACATTTTTTATAACAATTTTAATACCATATTCAAATTTTATCATGCAGTTGTTTCTATGGATAATTATTGCTCTTTAAGCTTAACAAAATCTCTTGTCTATTCTAATTCATTTAGATATGCAATAAATAGGAGACAACTTTTTAAACATGTTTAAAAGGCAGAATATTGATATTTTAACTTAAATTTTAATTTATATTAAAAAATGATTACAAGGAGATTTTTGACAATTTAACCAAATAAAATAATTCTTCACATTACATTCCATAATAATACAATACACATTAAAAATAAGATAAAGTAAAATACTGGATTATTTGGTTTACAATTCCAAGCTATCTATCACTAAACTTGAATATTTTATGAGAAGAAAAAAGGAAAAAAAGAACTTACATAAAGTATTTTAGTTTCACAAAAAATTAAGAGAAAAATGTACGATTTTTCTGATTGATTTGAGTAATATGAATAAGTGATTTGTTCTTAAAGTAGCAGAAAGAATTGATTTTGAGCACAATGAAATTAAAAGGTTTTAGCTTCCCTGATCTGAGCAAAGTAAGATGAATTTTTAATACAGTGAATTAATTAGGCACATAATAAGGAATAGAATACATAATATTCCTAATTCAGATAAATAGCAAAATAGCCCAGATTCTAAAAGAAATAAATATCATCCATCATAGACACACTTTAAATCAAGTTTATTGGAAAATATTAATAACAACAGATCTAACAGAACAACTTAAAATGAATTATATTGCTGATTCTGTTTCACAAAATTACATTTTACTTTTTACCCTTATCTGTAACTTTCTCTGGAGTTAATCTTAGGACATTACTCATTTTTTGAAGGTGTTAATGTACCATAAAGGATTTGCATTATCATTAGACATGCTATCTATGCCAGGTGTTACATGTTCTCTGCATATGCCCTGAAGTTCATTTAACAGCTTATAAAACTTTATGACCATATGATGTGTTTCTATGATCTGTGGGATCCTTAAAAAGCTTCTGAAATATATATGATAAAATTAAGTTGCTTTTTATTTAACTTTTTTATATAATGCAGTACGTATGGATTAATTTCAATTCTTTTATTTTTCATTATGTTCAATTTTATTTTGAAGTACCTACTGACATATATATTTGCATATATATACATACATATATACACATATATATACATACATATATATACACACACACACATATATATATGCAATTTAATCCTTGGAAAGAAAATCACTTCATATTTTCTAGACCAGTTTCCTAATCTACAAACCATTGTGTTGGAACTTGATATATAAGCAGTAGTATATTTTTATGATCATTGCTAAATTATAAACTATTGTGGAACATAAAGTGATGAATAAAATATTAACTCATATATTAAATAGATTCATTAGACAATCACAGGCAGGCTATATAAAATATATTTAATTTTATTCTACTGATCATGTTTTGACAAATAAATATATATCTTTCTTTATCAAACAAATAGAATTGGTATTAAGCAGCTAAAAAGATAGTTTCAAAGTAAATTTTATAACATTTGAAAACTAAAATGGGAAAATATTTTATTAAACTATTTTCTTTCTAACAAAAAATTTCAAACATGTGCTAAAGTCTACATCTAAACAGGTAAAGGATTTGACAAATTATATTTTAAAATGAAAGACAGGTACTGAATTTTAGTCCTTTAGTCCTTCAGTCTTATAAATTACTATAAGAGTTAAAGCAAGTTTCCTTACTGTTTCACACGCCCGTATGATGAGATCACCAAACAGGCTTTGTGTGAGCAACATAGTTGTTTATTTCACCTGGGTGCAGGCGGGCTGAGTCCGAAAAAGGAGTCAGCAAAGGTGGTGAGATTATCATGAGTTCTTATAGGTTTTGGGATAGGTGGTGGAGTTAAGAGCAATGTTTTGGGGGCAAGGGGTGGATCTCACAAGGTACATTCTTGTGGGCGGGGAGAATTACAAAGAAACTTCTTAAAGCTCGGTGAGATTATAAAGAACATTGAACAGTTAGGGTAGGGCAGAAACAAATCACAATGAAGGAATGTCATCAGTTAAGCTATTTTCACATCTGTGGATCTTCAGTTGCTTCAGGCCATCTGGATATGTACATGAAAGTTACTGGGGACATGATGGCCTAGCTCGGGCTCGGAGGACTGACATTCCTGTCTTCTCTTTTTTTTTTTTTTTTTTT